>NC_048309.1:8911434-8980013 GCF_013100865.1 Trachemys scripta elegans
GTGGGATTTTCAAAAGCATTCAGGATTGGCCTAACTCAGTTCCGATTCAAGTGAATGGGAGTTTTTCCACTGACTTCAACAGAAGAGAAGTTAGGCCAATGGCTCAGCATTTTTGAGAATCCCACTTTATGTGTATTGTTACAGTTAAATATGTACCTTGCTTCCTGGCCATTAGTGTGAAATTCATCCCTGTGCAGAAGACCATCAAAAGCACAACTTACATCCTGAAAATAAAGACTTAAATTATTATTGGTATTACCGGTGCACCTAGGAACCCTAGTTATGGGCCAGGAAGCTCTTTTGGGCTGGGTCCTGTACACAAACAGACAAAACCAGATGGTCCCTGCCCCAAAGAGCTTACAATCTGCGTATAAGGCAAGAGACTACAGATGACTACGAAGTGACAGTTGGGGGAGTGCAAGGAAATATTTAGACAATACGGATCAATTAACGTAGTGCAGGGATCGGCAACCTTTGGCACACGGCTCGCCAGACCAGTTTGTTTACCTGCCGCGTCGGTAGGTTTGGCCGATCGTGGCTCCCACTGGCCGCGGTTCACCGCTCCAGCCCAATAGGGGTGGCAGGAAGCAGCGGCCAGCACATCCTTTGTCCCGCGCCGCTTCCCGCAACCCCCATTGGCCTGAAGCGGCGAACCGCGGCCAGTGGGAACCGTGGCCAGTGGGAACCGTGATTGGCCGAACCTGCCGACGTGGCAGGTAAACAAACTGGCCCACCAGGGTGCTCACCAAAGGTTGCTGATCCCTGACGTAGTGCATAGGCCTTATACTGACCCCTTGCACAGAGCAAGTTTCAATCTAACTTTTTGGAAGGGGAGTGAAACCTTTTATTTGTTACAGAGAGGTGTGTTGCAAAGAGGGACTTTATGATGGGTTTCAGTGGAGTTTTGAGATAGATTACAGGAGTCTTCTGCGAAGGGTAGCTTATTACTTTGGGAGCCTTATAAAGAAGCAATTCCATCAGCATATACTTTGGCACAGCTAAACAGAGGACGATGCTTATATCACTGCTATATAAATAAGTCTAAAAGGTGTATCTGGTGCTTTACAGCGATAAGGAGACAAGGTCCTTGCCCCAAAATGTTTACAGTCTAACCATTAAAGAAGCACATGAAGCATAGGGGAAGGGATGTAAGAAAACAAGCAAATGAGAAGTGGAGTAAAGAAGTTATCTTGCTAGTTCCTCTGCAGCATAAGGGAATAAGAACTAAAATAAAATTGTGGGTAAAGCCATTATATGATAGGGGAAGATAAAGGGTGTCTCTTCAGAAGACAAACACTTAAATCTATATGCACTAGGTATTCATATTGTCTCTTGTTATACTTTTCTACCCTTGGAAATGACACCTGATTTTTCATCCCTATGTATCAAACTAGGAATGTGCTCTTATGTTTTGATTCAGAGTAGCAGCCGTGTTAGTCTGTATCCGCAAAAAGAAGAAAAGGAGGACTTGTGGCACCTTAGAGACTAACAAATTTATTAGAGCATAAGCTTTCGTGGACTACAGCCCACTTCTTCGGATGCATATAGAATGGAACATATATTGAGGAGATATATATACACACATACAGAGAGCATAAACAGGTGGGAGTTGTCTTACCACCTCTGAGAGGCCAATTAATTAAGAGAAAACAAACTTTTGAAGTGATAATCAAGCTAGCTCAGTACAGACAGTTAGATAACAAGTGTGAGAATACTTACAAGGGGAGATAGATTCAATGTTTGTAATGGCTCAGCCATTCCCAGTCCTTATTCAAACCGGAGTTGATTGTGTCTAGTTTGCATATCAATTCTAGCTCAGCAGTTTCTCGTTGGAGTCTGTTTTTGAAGTTTTTCTGTTGTAATATAGCCACCCGCAGGTCTGTCACTGAATGACCAGACAGGTTAAAGTGTTCTCCCACTGGTTTTTGAGTATTTTGATTCCTGATGTCAGATTTGTGTCCATTAATGGCCCCCTGTCCTCCCCTGTTCCGGGCTTCAAACACTTACTGGAGGCTGTGGGTGAGGAAGGGACAGGACTGGCTTCCCCGTGCACCCACTGGCAGAGCTGTGCTGCTAGCCTGGCTTACCTGCTCCAGGGGGCATCTGGTGGGGCTCAGTGGGATCACCAGCTGCAGTGCCTTTCCCAGGCATGTCCCTTCAGCCACACCCTGGCAGAAACGAGGGAGGATGAGCTCGGGGGAGGGAATCCCAGGGTGGGGAACCAGGGCAGAAACTGGTGGTGGTGGTGGAGATGATTATTGGGCAGGGACATGCCCCTGTTTGTCCCCCCTTGTGCACACCCCTGCTGGGGACCCAGAGTTCAACAATTCTTAACCTGGGGTTACAAATTAGTATAGACACCTAAGCCCCAGGTTAACAAACATAGGGCCTGCTAACTCCAGTTCTACTAACTCTGGGCTTACACTGCAGTGTAGATATATCCTTACTGTTTTGACAGAGCGTCGTATCTCTGCCAGTACTTTGAGCTCAGTCATGCCTTGCAGGAGTGTACAGGAGATTTCCCTGATGTAGTCTCTCATAAATATACATTTTTTTCTCTAAAGGGATTTAAATTCAGGATGCCAGCATGCAGCTTTTCCCCCCACTTAAAACAAAGCAAAAAAATACCTGCTTCCCCAGCCTTCTTGCTGGGCATTCAACTTTGTGCTCCAGAAGAAAAGCCCTAATGTTGTCTCTAAAACATTCTTGTTAACTTTCAATGCCTAAAATCAAAGTTCCTCTTGAGGCTCAATGGGGATTTGGAAGCACGTTGTTTTAGATTTGAAGGCATAAAAAATACATTTTTGGAGACCTACGTGAACTCTGAGAACTTGCCTAATAGGGGAATCGAATTCTACATCTCCAAGCTTTAGCTTATTAAATAGGGAGAAACATAAAATGCATGACTGGGATAAAAGAACCACTCTTTTTTGCTGATTAATTCCTACGTTTTTGAAGTCAGTATCTTTGTTCTGAGTAAAATGTGTTTGGTAGCAGCTCGGCCCCAGGGGATGCCAAGCAACATCAAAAAACTATCAAACACAAGTTGGCAAGATTGTCCAGTTCCGCTCAAGAGGTTCCTGACTAAGCATAGAGGCAGAATCAAAGAAATGGAGAGCTAGAAGGAACCTGAGATGGTCATCTAGTCCACCCCTCCAACATGAGGTAGGACCAAATATACTCCTGACTCCTTAGGATGGTAAGTGGCCTAAATTGGGTATTAGATCTTTAACAAAGCTGGATACAAACATCTCACAGTACAGCTCTCTATCCTAACTCAAACTAGTAGATACATCAAGGACTTTAGTTTCTACCTTTACCCAAACCAATTAGCTCTTGGCAGCATTATTCACTTCAGAGAACAAAATATAATATAACATTTTAAAGTACAGTTTAACTCATAATAAGAGTAGTTCCTCAAAGGTAATTACAAACCGATATATTCTGAGTCCCAGCATGTTACTCTCTTTACTGCTTTCTAGTGTTTACATTTGATTTCCCACAAGAAAAAAAAAAAGCGGTACCAAACCCTAGAGCCAGCATCTTATATGACAGCTGTGTCCTCGGCAGATAAGACCCATATATTTTTAAGTGGAAGGGGCAACTTGTGAGACTCATCTAGGTCAGTGTCAGGAAGGGACTCTTATCAAACCCTACGGGTAGCTATACTCCATGGAATATTTTTTCTTTTAAAAAATGAACAACAAATTTTCTGGCCCAGGCTTTGCATATTCTTTGGTCTTGCACAATATGATGTAGAGCGGGGGTCGGCAACCTTTCAGAAGTGGTGTGCCGAGTCTTCATTTATTCACTCTAATTTAAGGTTTTGCGTGCCAGTCATACATTCTAATGTTTTTAGAAGGTCTCTTTCTATAAGTCTATAATATATAACTAAACTATTGTTGTATGTAAAGTAAATAAGGTTTTTAAAATGTTTAAGAAGCTTCATTTAAAATTAAATTAAAATGCGGAGCCCCCCGGACTGGTGGCCAGGACCTGGGCAGTGTGAGTGCCACTGAAAATCAGCTCGTGTGCCGCCTTCGGCACGCATGCCATAGGTTGCCTACCCCTGATGTAGAGGATGGTATGCAGTGCTCATGAATGGATGACATTCATATTTGTTTATATATTCTCCCCAAATTTTGGCCTCCAGTATCAGAAGTAACAATTATTAGCCCTACACAAAGCTTGAATATGTTTATCTATGTAGGGAGAATACATGATGTCTGGTAGAATAGTTTTATTGGCATGAGTATGAGGCGACCACGCTGCTCAAAAGTGGCAAAGCCCATTTATGCCTAATATCCGAATGAGTTAGAGTAAAACCTTTATACCACACCCAATATTCTCCGTTTTCCGGTTTTGCAGGAAAAGAGTACATATTTTTGGCCGATTTTTAAAAATCTGATTTGTTTAAAGATACTCAGGGGCATCAAACATTAGAATAAGTCCTTGCAAGTGCAAGAGATGAGGTAAAAGGTGCATGATAAATGGAATTTACCACATAGCCATCACAACTGTAGATGTAATATGTATGGGCCATCTCAATGAAGTTTGCTGACCAAGTACACTTTTCAGTGGTGTGTCAGAGTGCAGCCAATGAAGTAAAGTCTGCATGAGTCTGCACACACTGTGAAAGAAAACCACAGACACAAGTCAGATTTGCATCTGCAAATTAAAAAAAAAAAAAAAAAAGGGAGTGGCAGGGGGAGAGATTTGGTCTTGGCCCTTTCAAAAATCTACCTCCTTAAGAATACTGTTTTTTTTTAATTATTTTATTTTATTTTATTTTTTTAGGGGCTGAGACTAAGATTGGGATCCTGTCAGCCTTGTTGTATTCCTTTAAAGCTATTTTGTTAATTTTTTCTATGATATTTCAGTTGTTCTTTCAACCCTACCATTGAGTGGCAAAGCAATGTATGCATGTATAAGTTAAATATGGAAAACAACAAATCCAATTGATTTTAAGTGCAATGGTAGTAATATACATATACAGACAAGGGTGGCACGTGAACCGCCCATTCGGGGAGGCTAGGCCCCAGCCCCCCCCCGTTTTGCTCCCCGCCAGAGCCCTGCATCGTGGCCACCCCATGTGTGGCCCCAGCCAGCGGCCCCAGCCTTGGAGCACCAAGTAGGCGGGCAGCGTGGCCCCAGTCCCAGAGCACCGTGTGGGTGGGTGGCGTGGGCTGTGCCAGCCCCAGCCTGGGCCACACCCACGGCAAGGAGGAGGAAGATCTGCAGAGCGGGAAGTAGGAGGGTGCCTGGGGGCGGAACGTGGGCAGGGCAATGCCTGGTTTTTGGGAAGGCTCAGCCTTCCCTGGCCTTTGATACCCACCGCCCAACGGGGGCAGTGGGAAGCAGCGGCCAGCACACCCCTCGACCCTCGCCGCTTCCCTCAGTCCCCATTGGCCTGGAGCGGCGAACTGTGGCCAGTGGGAGCCGCGATGGTCCGAACCTGCAGACGGGGCAGGTAAACAAACCGGCCCCACCCACCAGGGTGCTCACATGCCAAAGGTTGCCGATCCCTGATGTATATAAATCTACCAGATATTCTATATCAGTGATACTCAGACCTCAGTAGTTCAGGAGCCAAATTAGCTATCAACATTACCCGAAAGAGCCATAGTAGTGTGAATGCACTGTTTCATCTGCTATTTTTTAATATCTCATAGCAAAATGACTGATCAAGTATTCTACAATTGGTTAATAACATAGTAAAAGCATCCTGATTGGTTAATAATTAAATCACACCGTGTTTTAATATCATGTGCCGCAAAGCGCCACAGGAGACACATTAAAGAGGCACTTGCAGCTCCCGAGCCTCAGTTTGAGTATCACTGCTCTTTATGCATCTAGATACGTCCTATACAATAGCTATAACTAGGCAACGATATATAGTTCTGGGGATATATATGTGTGTGTGTGCGCGCGCGCAAAAAATATGCACTAAATAGGTGACAGACAGTGACCCTTCCTTGCTTTAATGTTTTTTCAGGCCAATGCTCATATTTTAAATCTGATACCCTCTAATGATACAAGTGGCTAGGATAATCCATTTAGGATATTCTGGGTTTTTTGTTTGTTTTAAATCAGCTTTAAAGTTGAATTTCTAACATGCAACAACCCATTCAGCTTTCTACAGAAAATAAAATCAAGTTTCCAGCTGACCACACAGGCACAGCTAATATTAAGGGAAAAGGTGAATCCTATATGACATGTACTTTTTTCTTAGGGTTGCTGTGAAGCCCGAGGGAGTCAGAAGGACAGACCAAAATCCTTAATAAACCTGTAAACTGAAAAAAGCAATATCTGCCCCTGGAGAGAGAGAGTCTAATCAGACTGACACATCCTAACCAGTGTTTATGTATATTTCCAAAACCACTGTTCTCTGAATTTCTAAGTAAATTTCAATTTTCTTCACTTAATCAGTTTAGTATTCTGTTCTTGTCCAACTGTCTTGTCAAAAAACATTACCATAGTCTAAAAACTTTAAGTTCATAGGAGCAGTGGGGGAAGCTGAAAGAGCATCTATTAGAAAGGACATTTATTATCTTCATTTTAAAACAGATTCTACTTTTATGGCTGAGGGTACAGAGCTCTGCGCCCTCAAAATTTACCCCACCTCTCAAGGCTTGGGATAGGAAAGCATGCTAAATAATTCCTCCCTTATCAATTACTAGTGAAGTGTAAAGTAAATCTGCTGCCGTTCAATAAAATCCTTCCATGAAATCACAAGTCTCTCAGTTACTGTTTCTGTCTCAGTGGCGTTGAGTATTACAGGTCACTGCACAGGTTAAGTGAACAACCTCACAAATGCAGAAATAACACAAACCGTGATTGTTCCAATTTCCTCACAGCAGCGCGTTAAAGAAGAGCGTAATCAAACCTGCCCTCTCCCTATGCTGACCTACCCCTCCTTTTTATTTACTTTTTGGCATTGTATTGCCTCTTTTATACAACCAACTCCCCCACAACCATACATCCCCTAGTCAAACTGTTTTCTTACAAGCATTTCCATATTTCTCTAGCAATTATTTCAGAAGACCCCTTATCTCAGAGCTTGTCGAGGTTTACTCTTTTCAGGGGAATGAAAGTCACTTTTCATTTTTGGTAGAAGATATTCTAAAGAAGCTTTCTCCGACGACTGATTTGTCAAGTTCTGACACTCGATATGTTATTTTTTTACACTAATGTAGTTCATTAACCCTGCATAACTGCCAATTAAGAGATTCTCTCTTTGAGAAGCAACATCCTCTCTCTGAAACCCATTTAATTACCGAAAAATGAATAGCTTAAATATAACACCCTCCTCTCCTGTTAGTTCAGCTGTGGTGAATTTTACATACTCTTACTATTTTTGGCCACTGGTTGCAACAAAAAGTAAGGTTGGAAAAAACACCCTACTTTTTCAAAGATTTTTTTTTCTGTAATGTGACTCTGAATGAGCTAAATCCTGACAGACCTACTCACATGGAGACTGTGCCCTTCCAGATCTACAAGCAGAGGGGGACTCTCTGTGCCTTTCTATCTATCTGAGGTACTTCCTTGGCCCCCATTATCATGGTTCTGAGCACCTCACAATCTAATGCAGTTATCCTCACAACACCCTTCTAAGGTAGTGAAGTGTTATCCCCATTTTACAAATAGAGAACTGAGGCACCGAGAGATTAAGGGTATGTCTACACCGCAGCTGAGACTAACTCACAGCTCAGATAGACACATATTGGGTCATATTCTCATCTGATATAAACTGGCATTGTTCCATTGCTCCCCTGTATCTTTGCTTCTCTTTCTGTTGAAAACCCTATCAGCAGTAAGCCATGGCATTCATATATCTCTATAGAAAGAGAAAGGACAAGCATTTAATTGTTATCAAGAGCTGAGTGGAAAAATTAAAACTCGTATTTGGTGTCCTGAACTCTGGGAAGAGCTGTACAAAGTTCAGTCGTTATCAAAATGCATTCTCTAAAGGAAGAAAAGAGAATTTAATTTAAATGTATTTATTCATAGGCATTGCCACTCATTACCGTATTCTCTCATTGTATGAGAAGATACAAGGGAGGCATGGTATAAACTGTTCAGCAATTGAATAAACAATATAAAATGGATTTTTCCCCTTTCCTTAAGGAATAAAAATTACACTCCCCGTCATTCCTCTGGCTGCTTATTTCCATTACATACTTCCCAATATTTTGCATCTCACCACTATGCTCACCTTCCTTTGAGACTCCCCTTCCTTGCTGTTCCATCAGTCAGGGGCTAGGGGACACTCAAAGTGATGTCTGGTCAGCATGGTCTCACTTAGGCCTTGTCTACACTACGAGAGTAGTTCGAATTTACTTGCATCGAATTTTTGGAATCGATATTGCAAAGTCGAACGTCTGTGTCCACACTAAGGACAGTAATTCGACTTTGTGAGTCCACACTAACGGTGAAAGCGTCGACATTCGAAGCAGTGCACTGTGGTCAGCTATCCCACAGTTCCCGCAGTCCCCTCTGCCCATTGGAATTCTGGGTGTAGCCGGCAATGCCTTCTGGGTAACAAAATGTGTCGAGGGTGCTTTTGGGTAACTGTCGTCATCCGTCCATCACTCCCGCCCTCCCTCCCTGAAAGCGCCGGCGGGAAATCAGTTCGCGCACTTTTCCAGTCATTGACAGCGCGGATGCCACAGCACTGCGAGCATGGAGCACGCTGCGACCATCGCTGCAGTTGTGGCCGCTCTCAACGCCTCGCAGCTTATCATACACCTTTCCCTGAGGCAGATGCAGAAAAGTCAGGCGAGGAGGCTACGGCACCGCGGTGATGTCCTGAAGTCTGAGAGTAGCACAGACCTCTCAGAAAGCAGGGGACCCAGCGCCGAGGACATCACGATGGCAATGGGTCATGTTGATGCCGTGGAACGGCGATTCTGGGCACGGGAAACAAGCACTGAGTGGTGGGACCGCATAGTGCTGCAGGTCTGGGATGAATCCCAGTGGCTGCGAAACTTTCGCATGCGGAAGGGAACTTTCCTGGAACTTTGTGAGTTGCTGTCCCCTGCCCTGAAGCGCAATGACACCCGGTTGCGAGCTGCACTGAGTGTACAGAAGCGAGTGGCCATAGCCCTCTGGAAGCTTGCAACGCCAGACAGCTACCGGTCAGTCGCGAACCAGTTCGGGGTGGGCAAATCTACCGTGGGGGTTGTTGTGATGCAAGTAGCCAAGGCAATCGTTGATGTACTGCTGCCAAAGGTAGTGACCCTGGGAAACGTGGAGGCGATCATAGATGGCTTCGCAGCGATGGGATTCCCAAACTGCGGTGGGGCCATAGATGGAACTCACATCCCTATTCTGGCACCGGACCACCAAGCCACCCAGTACATTAACCGAAAGGGCTATTTTTCCATGGTGCTGCAAGCACTGGTGGACCACAGGGGACGTTTTACCAACATCTACGTGGGATGGCCGGGCAAGGTTCATGACGCTCGTGTTTTCAGGAACTCTGGTCTGTTTAGACGGCTGCAACAAGGTATTTACTTCCCGGACCACAAAATAACTGTTGGGGATGTGGAGATGCCTATAGTCATCCTCGGGGACCCAGCCTACCCGCTAATGCCCTGGCTCATGAAGCCCTATACTGGCGCCCTGGACACTGAAAAAGAACTCTTCAACTACCGGCTGAGCAAGTGCAGAATGGTGGTGGAGTGTGCTTTTGGCCGTCTCAAGGGGAGATGGAGAAGCTTGATGACTCGCTGTGATCTCAGCGAAACCAATATCCCCATTGTTATAGCAGCTTGCTGTGTGCTCCACAATCTCTGTGAGAGCAAGGGGGAGACCTTTATGGCGGGGTGGGAGGTTGATGAAAATAGCCTGGCTGCTGATTACGCTCAGCCAGACAGCCGGGCGATTAGAAGAGACCTGCGGGAAGCGCTGTGCATCCGGGAGGCTTTGAAAGCAAAGTTCCTGAGTGAGCAGGGTAACCTGTGACTTTTAAGTTTGTGTACAGAGAAGCTGAACCTGCCCCCGTTTCTTTACCCAGTTAATGTTGACTATCCTACCCAGTTACATACCCCCTTCACCCCCTTCCAACACACGTTTCGAAATAAAAATAGTTCTACTTTGTTAATGCACACCGTTTTTTTTAATACTGTTTTCGCGGGAATTTTTTAAAACTGGGACGCAGACTGTGGTGCGGAGCGGGTGTAGTGTAGTGACGCGAATGAAGCTTCTAAACTCAAGGATTGACGGGCTCCGCTGCGGTGGGATGGTTGTTTCAACGGAGCCTGTCACCCCTCCTGATCGGGACTGTGTGTATGGGGGGGCTATGTGACTTTGTGGCAGGGGGAGGACGATTACAGATCCCCTGCTGCATGGCTCTGTGATCCTGCATAAGGACTGCCGCTTAAGATCTGTAACTGCCCTCCCCCGCCACAAAGTCACAGAGCAACCCACCCCCCACCACATAACATGAAAACAACCTCCCAGACTAACCAGGGTAACTAGTCACTGCATCACTGCACTGTGTATGTGCCCTGCTGCTGTGCCTGCCCCCGCCTATGTACCCTGCCAAAGGTGACTGTCCTGTCCAATTACCAACCCCCTTTCCCCTCCTCCTCCAAAAGAACATGATTGAAACAGTAGTTAACATGAACGTATTTTTTATTATCAACTACACATGGAACTGGGAGGTGAAACTTGGACGGGGGCTTGTGTCAGGCGGGAAGGAAAGAACTTTTCAAGTTTTGGGAATGAGAGCCTTCTGCTACTAGAGCTCTCTGCAGGGGTGGAGTGAGAGTTAGCAGGGACTCTGCCGCCTCTCCTTCTTTGCACTTTGGGTGAGGTGGGTATGGGACTTGGTGGCGGGGGAGGGCGGTTAGAGATGGACTGCAGCGGGGCTCTGTCCTCCTGCCTCCGTTCCTGCAGAACATCCACAAGGCGCCGGAGCGTGTCTGTTTGCTCCCTCAGTAGTCCAAGCAGCGTTTGAGTCGCCTGCTGGTCTTCCTGCCGCCACCTCTCCTCCCGATCCATGTTTGCTTGCTGCATTTGGGTCAATTTCTCCCGCCACTGGGTCTGCTGTGCTGCCTGGGCTTGGGAACAGGCCATAAGTTCAGAGAACATGTCCTCCCGTGTCCTCTTCTTCCTATGCCTAATCTTCGCTAGCCTCTGGGAGTGTGATGCCAGGCTAGGTTGTGAGACAGTCGCAGATGTGGCTGTGGGAATGGGAAAAAGGGAGTGAATTCCTCAGAAAGATAAATGTAGTTGTGAACAAAGAACATAGTCTTTCTCTGTGAACAAGACCATGCACAGCACCTATCACATGCGCACTCAGCACAAGGTCGAATTCTCGGCCTTCGCATTCAGTGCCTGGGGTCTTCCACAGCACATTTGAGAAGCGGGGCAGCACAACGGAATTTCTGTTGCAGGCAGACATGGTAAGCCGTAGACTTGTGGCAGTTTAAAACTTTTATATTACCACTGGCCTCATTTCACATTTAAAGCAATGTCAGTACCTGCTGCCAGCAATCCGGCAAGCGGGAACTCTGCCCCTGTCCCACCCCCTCGCGGCTGTCCCCAGGAACGATCCCTTTCGGCAGCCCCTCTCCCGCCTCCACCGCGTGGCTGCAAACCAGCGGTTACAGTTCTGTAAAGGAACGAGCAAGCAGTCCCAACACTAACATTCCCCTACCTAATTCAAAGCAGGTCACCATGGGCGACATCACCCTGATGAGGATCTCTGACAGCGAGAGAGAGAGAATGCTCCGGGAAAGCCTCCAAAGACCAGGGCCGTATGCCGCCCTGCTGTGCAGAGCAATGATTCCCGAGTACTTGATAGTCTCGTGGCGCGGCAACGTGTCGTACTTCGGAGGACCCAATAAGGCCGCTCTCCCCAGGAACCTCATGCAACGGCTTTCCAATTACCTCCAGGAGAGCTTCATCGAGATGTCCCGGGAGGATTACTGCTCTATCCCTGCACATATAGACCGCATCTTACTCTAGCTGCAGTAGCAGGGACTAAACAGTAGAGCGGCTTGGGCAGGACAATCACGGAAAACCGGACATTGCTAGATTTTTTTTCAAAACTTGCACTGCCCATGACTGAACCGTTAAGTGCCTAGGGCAAACTAATCATGAACAACCCATTCTTTTAATTGTTAATATTCCTGTTCTGTTAAAAATAAATGTTTAGATGTTTACAACACTTACTGGATGATCCTTCACCAGATTCTGTGTCCGGGGTAACGGCTGGGGAGGGTTGGTAGGGGATCTCTGTAAGGGTGATGAAGAGATCCTGGCTGTCGGGGAAATCAGCGTTGTGAGCGCTGCCGACTGCCTCGTCCTCCTTATCTCCTTCCTCATCTTCCCCGTCCGCTAACATGTCCGAGGAACCGGCCGTGGACAATATCCCATCCTCAGAGTCCACGGTCAGTGGTGGGGTAGTGGTGGCGGCCGCACCGAGGATGGAATGCAGTGCCTCATAGAAACGGGATGTCTGGGGATGGGATCCGGAGCGTCCGTTTGCCTCTTTGGTCTTCTGGTAGCCTTGTCTCAGCTCCTTGATTTTCACGCGGCACTGCGTTACATCCCGGCTGTATCCTCTCTCTGACATGTCTTTAGAGATCTTCTCATAGATCTTTGCATTCCGTTTCTTGGAGCGCAGCTCAGAAAGCACGGACTCATCGCCCCACACAGCGATGAGATCCAATACTTCCCGATCAGTCCATGCTGGGGCCCTCTTTCTATTCACAGACTGCACGGCCATCACTGCTGGAGAGCTCTGCATCGTTGCCAGTGCTGCTGTGATCGCCACGATGTCCAGACAGGAAATGAGATTCAAACTGGCCAGACAGGAAAAGGAATTCAAATTCAAATTTTCCCGGGGCTTTTCCTGTGTGGCTGGTCAGAGCATCCGAGCTCGTACTGCTGTCCAGAGCGTCAACAGAGTGGTGCACTGTGGGATAGCTCCCGGAGCTATTAGCGTCGATTTCCATCCACACCTAGCCTAATTCGACATGGCCATGTCGAATTTAGCACTACTCCCCTCGTCGGGGAGGAGTACAGAAGTCGAATTAAAGAGACCTCTATGTCGAACTAAATAGCATCGCAGTGTGGACGGGTGCAGGGTTAATTCGATGTAATGGCGCTAACTTCGACATAAACGCCTAGTGTAGACCAGGCCTTAGAGATAAAGCAAATGAGCTGCTCAATCATGTTTAGTATGCATCCTATCAGAGAGTCCGAAGATAGTCCCTGAACTCCGGTTTCCTACAGAGCAATGCAACACAGAAATCACCAGGTGGCTCTATTATGTAGCAGTCATTAGTGAAGAACCCCAGCCACACAAGGCCTGGCTTTCATGTTTTGTAACCTTGCTTGATTACTTGAATAAAAGATGCCCTACTCTCCCTGGAGACTGCTCACTGTGACTTATACCCTGGTGGGGACAATAGAAATTAATTGAAGACATTGTTAACCTCTGAAGGATGTGAGAAAGCCCAGCTGAGGACATATAGAGAAGCAGATGACAGTGAAGACTAATTGTTTAGAGAAAGATTCCCTGAGTTTATTTGAAAACGGACTCTCATTTCAGGAAATTCATATACATCTTTATTGTCTTCAAGATACTCAGGTTCATATGAGGACCAGATTCTGACTTGAACGGAGTTCACACTGGAGTAACTGAGATCAGAACAGACCCTAAACACATGTTTAAGACTCATCTCAAAAAGACTGCACCTGTACAAAGACTATCTTGCCAATTAGTAATCTACTGATGAACTGAGGTAGTATGTCCTAGTGGCTAGAGCAGTGGACTGGGACTCAAGAGACCTGGGTTTTAGACCTTTAGAGCATTAGTCATCAATGGTTTGTGCCTCGGTTTCCCCATCAATAAAATGAAGATACAACAATAGTGACCTCCTTTGTAACGTGCTTTCAGCTTTACAGATGAAAAGTGCTATATAAAAATCTAAGCATCACTACTATTATTAAAGCGGTTTTATTTTTAATTTTACTCTGTTAATTAGGTTTTAAATGTTTCGCTCATTGCTACTGCAGAAGACAGGAGTTCTCATTCTGAAATGTCAGTCACGTAACTGTCCAAAGCTGCCCAGGAGATTCTCGCCTGCATTTAAAAAAATCAGGTAGCTAGAATCAAAAGTAATCAGATTTGCATTCAAAGATTGTTTTGGGGTTGCAGAAACACAGGCATAAATTTTGCAGGTACAAAATTACCTCAGCCTTAGGACATGATCATAAACAGAGTTACACACATGCTTAACTTATGCACTGCGAGTACTTCCACTGAGATCATGGCACTAGTGCAGTGAGTAAAGTTAAACATGTGCATAAATCTTTGCAGGATTGGGGTCTGTGACATTGATATTATTGTTCTAGGACAGAGGTGGGCAAACTACGGCCCGCAGGCCACATCCAGCCCGTGGGACCATCCTGAGCTCCTGGCCCGGGAGGCTAGCCCCCGGCCCCTCCCCCACTGTTTCCCCTCCCCCGCAGCCTTAGCTCGTTCGGTCTGCCGCCGGCGCCATGCTCTGGGCGGTGGAGCTGTGAGCTCCTGGGGCAGTGCAGCTGCAAAGGCCAGCCTGATCTGGTGCTCTGCACCGCCAGCCACTGGTGCTCTAGGCAGCGCGGTAAGGGGGTAGGGGGGCTGGATAGTGGGCAGGGGAGTTCAGGGTGGTGGTCAGGGGGCGGAGGTGTGGATAGGGGTTGGGGTGGTCGTGGGGGGGGGGGACAGAGGATTGAATGGAGGCAGGGGTCCCAGTGGGGCAGTAAGGAAGGAGGGGTGGGGTTGGATGGGGCAGCGGGGGGCAGTCAGTGGCAGGGGTCCGGGGGCTGGAAGCAGGTAAGAGGCGGTCCCAGCCGAGTAGAGGCTGATGCGGGTTATGACCCAGCACTCCCCCCCTGCTTCGCCTGTCCTCAGTAACCAGACTTTTGGTGTCTGGTCAGCAGATCTGACCAGATACTGTCAGGTCCCCACTTTGACTGGACTTTCTGGTCGAAAACAGGGTATCTGGCCACCCTAAACTCCACAGATGAGGGGTTTAATGCTGGAGATGCCGTTTCCTATCACTACTCTTTGGGTGCATCACTCCTGGAAGGACTCAGACCATTTTAGTACATTACTCTGGACTTCTGCCATCTCTCTCAGCCAAGACAGCAGTATCTCGTGATCAACAGTGTCAAACACTGCAGAGAGGTTCAGAGACTGTCCTCTGTCCATTGACAGACATCTATCCATTGGACACGCATTCTTTCACACACAAATTTCAGGAGCAAAACACGTGCATACACATAGTAAAAATTGCTAATGTGAACTTTTAATTGTTTAATCCCTGCACAAATGTCATGGTGCAAACAAATTCAACGTTGCAGAGATGTTAAACTATTTATTTAAAGTTTATTATCGGTTGTTTTGTTTTGCTCACATGCACACTTGTGCCTGCACTTTGTTGCACTAACACTTGCATTTATTGTGTGCTAGTTCTGTTATCTCCACGTGGAAGTGAATACACATACATGTGCACATTTATAAAATTGCATATGCCCAAGTGGAGCCTGGACTCTGAAAATAAAGCTCTTGATCTTTCATTTAAAAATTCTTTTAAAATGAAACTTTTCTAATATGTCACATGAAGTCATCTCTGTAAAAAAGATTTTATTAAGAAAGCAAATCAAAATGCGAAAATGAAATTTTCTGAGAACTAACCATGTCAATTTATAATAAACCACTTAATGCCAAAAGGAAATTGAAAAGTATAGTCCGCTCAGCTAAAAATCAAATTGAAGATATTATAATACACTAAGCAATTTATATGTCACTTTAATATCAGAGAAAATTAGTTATTTATATTTGTAAATCTAGGGTCAGATTCTGATCTCAGTTATATCAGTGTAAATCCAGAATAACTCAACTGGTTTGCTAGCTTTCAGCGGAACAATTATTTTTTTCATCTCTTAACATAAAGGTGCGAATCGTAACTACATGATGTTTTTCTTGTTAAATATTGGATGCATTTGTTAAGTGTATATGTATAGTATTAGACGAGTCTAGAGTGACCAGATGGCAAGAATAAAATATCAGGACAAATTGGGGGAGGGGGAAGGCATGGGCGGTGGGTGGACCCCCCCCTTCGGGGAGGCTAGTCCCACGGCCCCGCCCCGCCACACGAGGCCCCACCCCCAGAGGAACCCCGGGCCGGCCCCAGCAGGCTGGTTGGTCGGAGAGCCCCAGCCGTGGGTTGGAAGCACATGGCCCCGGCTCCAGTCTCCGCTACAAGGAGGGGGCTCAGGGCTGGGGAGGGGGTTCGGGATGCTGGTTCCAGAAGGGAGTTTGGGTGTGGGAGGGGCTCAAGGCTGGGGGTTGGGGTGTGGGTGCAGTCTCCAGGAGGGACTTTGGGTGCAGGAGTGGACTCAGGGCTGGGGCAGGGGCATGGGAGAAGGTGCAGGGTGTGGGCTCTGGGAGGGAGCTTGGATCCAGGAGGGGCTCTGGGTTGGGAGTTGGGTTGCGGAAGGGGGTGTGGGCTCCGGGAGGGACTTTGGGTGCAGGAGGGGGCTCAGGGCTGGGGCGGGACATGGGAAGGGGTGTGGACTCCATGCAGGGCCTACCTTGGGTGGCTCCCCTGAAGCCTGGGTCCTAGGCAGAGGCATGGTCAGGCGGCTCTGTGCGCTGCCTCCGCCCACAGGAGCTTCCCACTGCTGTTTGTGGCATGGGCAGCGTGTCAGGACGCAGGACAAATATCATGACAGTCCCGATTTTATCGGGATGTCTGGTCAGCCATGGTGAGTCCCTCCCAAGCTTGGGGGCGGGGGCGGGAAGAGGGGGAAGAGCAGCAAGTGATGGGAGGATGATGGAAGAGGAGCAAACAGGGGGCAGGCCTCAGGGGGAAGAGGCAGGGCCGGGGCGGGGAAGCAGAGGTTTCGGCACTTCTGCCGGAGAGTCCGGTTTTTAAATATTACAAAGTTGTCAACCCTAGGGAGTTCCACAACCAAGGCCTGGGTCCAGGATACCAAAAAGAACATTTAAAGCCCCAGGACAAAGACTGTGGTCAACAACTTCGCACCTCTGGCATAATGGAACGCTCAACAATAGAATAAATCTCATCTGTGCAGGAGACAGCACCTTCTCTGGGGTTGGTCCAAGACTGTGGCATTAACTCCCCCAAGAACAAAGAACTATGACAAACCTCACAGCTTTCTGCTCCGAGTGCAAAGGACATTTCTTTGACTTTGCCTTACGCAATATCATCACATAGCACCAGGTATATTTAACAACCTTCCCCACTTCAAACTACCAAAACAAGGCACTCCACATGCTTCTCTCTCTGAGGAGAGGAGAGAACAAATGAGACAGATGTGCAGTCACCCCTTGCTTACTGCACTGAAGGAAAGTGCTCCAATACTACAGTGATGAGCGCAGTATAAAAACCTATAGAATAGAATAGTATAGAAAATATTCTAACTCTGCCCTTAGAGAATTACTCATTTTAGCCCCCTAAGTGGCTGTCAAAATCAAATCCTAAACAAAAAGCTTACCCCTTTCAAATGCTCAGGAAGAAAAGCAGTGTTTTCTTAATTTTACTGTGCAATTCCTCAGGTTTCCTTCTCACGTTGTGCAACAGGAATAAGGCTCCTACCACTGGAGTGTACACGTAATAAATTACTTTTGCAGCTTAGAAAACACCTGCGTTTCATTTTGTCATTTAATCATCATCAAAAGCTGTTTGTAGCCTCATATACTCCTCCACTATGAACATTAGCCCTTAAATATTCGTATTTTCATGCAAGGATACAAAAAGAGCCCACAAGCTGCTTTAAAAAGTGACACTAAGGATCAACATGAGTAGACACAGTGCAAGAATTTATAGTAACCACTAGCTCATTCATCAATCATAACTCCATCATCTCAGGCACCGCTCCAATTAATGTGCCGAATAAGGGCTAGAACTAATCACATGGCTCCGATTGTTGGTTTTTGGTTAACAACCTCTGCTGCTCCTTTATTTCAGACACTCAGCTAAATCTTCTTAGACGTTAGCTACATTCCAGACCAGTTTTGAGGTTCATACTCATTCTAATCTGTGCTCATCCACCATCCACTGTTAGGGATCTTATCATCATGCCCTACATTTGCACACAATTCATGCTTTATTGTGGTTGGTCCCAAAGTGTGGAAATGGCTTCTCTTTGAAATACATCTCAGTCTCTCTCTCTCTTTTACAGAAGTGCCTTTAGAATGACCACCATTGGTCCAATACTTATTAATTTCCTCGGTTATGCTTTTGGGTATTTTGCACGTTCAGGGTGTGTAAATGTATGCAAATATCTGATTCGCAAACACACTGAAATACTTGCACATGCAAAGTAAATGTGCTCCATTGCATGGAAGCCTGTGGGACAGCAGCCGTCTGGGCCAACACAATGGGGACTGAACTGTAAAGCTAAAACATACAAACTGTTACATCTTGAGCTAAATCTCTCTAGGTGCTGTGTAACAGATTAATATTCTCTATGGACTGGGCACAAATGGTAACTGTAATGTACACTGACCAGTGGGTTGCACCTATGCTTCAGCCATTTTGAATATATGACTTTAAGAAGGGTCATTTCCAGTTGTTGTTGAAAGTAGGATTTTCAAAACTGCTTGGTGATAGTGTAACTTTGCACCACTGAAATCAATAGGATTTCACCATTAACTTCAACGGGAATAGAAATAGGTCAACGCCAAACAATTTTGAAAATCCCACCATTTATTCATTTTGATTATGTTGTACAGTGTCCTGAACACCATGGCAGGAAGTCTGGGGTAGGGAACCGCCTCATAGAAGGTTTTCAAAAGGGGCTGGAGAGCCATCTGTCTTGGATGGTGTAGACACAACAAATCCTGCATCTTGGCAGGGAGTTACACTAGATGACCCTTGTGGTCCCTTTCTCACCCTATGGTTCTAAATCAATTACATACCCTATGCTTACAATGGGGCTTGGTTTTGCTCCCAGGACAGAACATCACAGTGTAATATGCACAATAAATTGCTTCAAAAATTGTTCTTTAGAGGAAAAAAAGTGGTTTACTGTATTATAGAGAAAGCTAGAAATTAGGATTCACCAAATATGATTAACATTTGTCAGAGACGTTAAAAACAAAACCGAGGCCGAGCAATTTAAAATCAAACAACTAATAGGAGGGACAGTGCAATCTTTATTTAAAGAGTTGTTCATGCTGTGCATGTTCTGTTAATGTAATGGGGAAAAATAAGGGAAGCAGAAAATGGTCCTTGTCAAAGAACTTGGAAAATGGGAGCGTTCTAGAACATGATTATTAAGAGTTTTAATTATTTCATCTCCTCTCAGTCTGATGGCAGCCACCTATAGCAATCTAAAGTGACTTCTGTTAAATCCGTCCTTTCCCCTGCATTGTCCTCGTGTCTGCTCCTGAGTGTGAAACCTCCTGAGGAGCTTACTAATTTTGCAGCAAATGCTAGCCAGGCTAGCATTAGGCTGAACTCATTGTTACACTGTATTAAGCTTGGCATATTATCCTGTGGAAGCAGTAGAAGTTGACTCAACACTGCAGCATAGCAGAGGAGCAGGCTGTGTAGACCCCTAACTTTGTACGGTTTTCCTAAAAGTAGGGCTAGCTGGAAAACAACAGTTTTGTTTTTACAAATCAGGGCCTTGAACCTCTGTCTCCCATGACCCAATCCAAAGCCAAAGCATTGGCTATTCTGGGATGGTAAATCACTCTCTCTTCTCCCCACACTCCATTTTCAGATAATTTTTATCACTCATACCACTGAAATAGTCTTATACAAGCTACCTCCATACTGCAATTTTCTTATTAAAGCTTTTTGATCCTAGAGTTCACGCTCTAACAGGGACATTCTCCCAGAATAAATGTAATAATGTAGAAATGAAAATATTTTGTTGGCACGGAAAATTATGGTGCATTCTATTAACAAAGGAGTGAGGTGGGGGAGAGCTTTAAAACATTATCTTTGATTAAATCAATTGTTTTGTCCCTTTTAAAATACTAACAGAATTTCCAGGGAACATAATAGATGTTTGCATCCAGGCAAACTATGCAAGTATAAATGTACATACAATAACTTTATACACACTATAGGAGATTAGAAAGGAAAAAAGGCGTGTATGATGAATCAGATCTGGACAGTAACCACAAGTAACTCCATGCTGCCTTTGTGTTTAGTTCTTTTGAATTGTTATTTTGTGTGTTCTGCTCATAAAACATAGTCACGGAAAATATATACCACATTTCTGCTGTGGAAGAGCACATCATTGCTTACTGAAACCTCTTAGGGAAACAATAAAAAAAAACCTATTTAAATTATGCAGCAGTAAGATAAAATGTGTTGGATTGGAGTCAGCCACAGCAATTTATGGGTTTGAAAGACTTAAAAGTAAACTTTTGTTTAGTCTGTGGCTTAACAGCAATGAGTTAAATGCACACATAGCCAAAAATAATCCTAACAAAAATTTCCCCAAAGCAATCCATTTTAAGAACCGTTACTTTAACTTATGCCACAAAACTCATTCATTTACCCAGGGGACTGAGCCATGTTGGCATCGACAGAGGATGGCCAATGCCACTTAAACAGCTTTGACAGCAAAATCATGGTTCCCTGGAAAGCGTTCAAGAATACACAGAAAAAAGTAAAAAGAAAGAAAAAATCAAATGAATTCAGATTTATCATTTTTCAGAGGAGGAGAGGCAGAAATGTAAAGAAGTGGGTGAAGGGGGAAGTAGGATTGGCCTGGCTTCAATCTCCCAGTGACTATTAAAAGCAATCTGGGAGACTTTAATAGGACATTTAAAGAAACTGACATTTTGTCATTTTGGAAAAAAAGATCTCCCGAAATAGCTTCAGTCAGAGTTGGCAACCCTAGGAAGGAGGCAAAGGCCAATATTAGGAAAGCAGTTGTGTGCATCATGGAATAAGATACATTTCTTGTTCTTTTTCAATTGTAGAAATGATACAACCTCCCCCATAGATAACCAGTCTTTAGACACTAAACAGCATTAGGCCTCAGTTCATCAAAGTACTTAAGCATGTGCTTAAATCCATCCCCACTGAGCAAAGCATTTAAGTATTTGGGTAAGTTCCATTAAAGTCAATGGGTCTTAAGAACATGCTTCAGCACTTTGCTGAATAGGAATGGTTTGCCACATTAGGGCTTTGAGAAGCAGGATAATGAAGTCTGCTTGTCATCTTTCATTTCTGTCATTCTCCCTCGGTATGCGCTTGGTCTGGAAGGTGCTGATCACTTCCTGAGATGTGCCAATAGTTCTTGGTTCCCATGAAAATCAATGGGAGATGAAGGTGCCCAGTGCCCTGCAAGGGTCATGTGTTGTCTGGTTGTCTGCACCAAAGTGCATCAGAATAGGATTTTCAGGATTCCTTTATTGTTTCAGCCATATTGCCATGCCTTATAAGTTGTAACCTATTATCTCTCTTGTCCCAGGATGCCAATGAAAATGAGATGCTCAGTCTCAGAGGGAAGAAAATAAAGGAGAAGCAAATGTGTTTACATCTAAAGCCCCTTGTATCAGGATAGGCACAAAAGGCCATTTCAGGACACCCATACAGTCTGGGTGCCACTGTGAATGAGAGTAATTGATGGGGAACTGCTAAAGCCCAACAAAAAGGGAAGGATGGTGATTTTATACCCAATGCAGTTAGCACAAATTCAAGACTAGGGGTGGGGAGGTCTGTTATTTCATTACCACTTAACACTATGGTATAGCTATCTCAATGGGAAAAATACTTTTGTAAAAAAATTCAATATATCATGGAATATTTTGAAGGCTGTAAAATAACCTTGTTCTCCTGAGTTGTTACAGTGGAATTAGATAGGCAGGACTCGGGGTGTGTCAGAAAGGTTTTCAGGAGATAAAATAAATAAATAAAATCAGCCACCTGAACTGCCGAGAGATACCACAGACGCTCTTTGCTATAAATCAAATGAATTTGAGTCTTCAGATATTTTTATTTTAATAACTTTGCCAGCAGGGTCTTCTTTTGAAATTAATATATCTGCTCTAGTCGTTTCAGTTTTCCTTGTAAAATAATGACAGCTAATAGGAAAGCACTGTCATGTATTCTGACTAAAGGTAATGTATATGACAGCTGTGTGATCATTAGAAGAAAGGTATTTCCAAAAGACAAAAAGAATAATTAAAATGAGCCTGCAGACCTAGCCTTGGATTTAAATGTTTAAATGTTTTAATTTGAAAGAACAATGGCTGCTTGATGCAACTTCACAACCAGTACTGACAGCCTGCCATTTATTAATCACTGTTAAATACCAGTAGTGCGGGTTTCAACACTAAAGAGTAGATTATGTCTGAGGATCTTTAAAATAGCAGTGAAGTTTCAAAGCTGGTGTATCAAATGAATGGAGTTTTCAAGGGAACCTTTTGAAATATTGACTCTAGAGACGAAGCATCTTTGGAAATGCAACGGATATGACAAGTGTGGCAAGTACGTATCATATTTTTTTGTTTAATTCTCTTGTCTGAAGTGTGGCCTTTCATGTGTCTCAGAGTAATTAGCTGACCTAGGCGTGTCTCTGAAAATAACCAGTGGACCACAATGACGAATGCCTCCTCATCAGTTGACCTGATTAACCAGTCAAAGTAAATTTTCAGCTATTTAATAAATTTCCCAGTCAGCAATCACAGTGTAATTCCTCTTTCTCCCAAAAGCAGCATGTATAGTTATTTAAGGGAACACCAATGAATCAGTTGGTACATTATAACTATAAATTTCTGGCAGAACGAAGACAGCAAGGCATACAGTTAGCTTCTATCACTGTGTACTCAGTACTCAGGGTTTAAGCCAATGTCTGATTTTTAGGGGTTAAAATGACACCTGCATGGGGAACAGATTGGGTGAGGGTTCTGGACCCTTCCTCGGACTGGAGATTGGACTAGAGGGATCCTGGGTCTGGCAATTCCGACATACTTTGTCTCAGTGCATTTAGAAAATGTTGCTCATTGGCTATTCTCTTCGGAATAAAATCACGTTTAAGTGTGTTCAGGTGGTTTTGAATAAAAATTGGAGGGTTGAGGGACAAAATGCAGAAAGAGTCCTTCCACTTTAGGGCCCAGTCCGGAATCCTTCCTCTTCTGAATAGTTTCATAGGAGTCAATAGGCCCAATGAGCAAAAATTGTCTCTAATTCTAAAAACTGGGGCACCAGTTTGAAGTCCACTTTTGAAAATCACAGCCAGCCTGACAATTCAGGTGATTATGACCTATAATAGATGTCAAAGGACCAAATTTTTGGCTGTGGGTGCCCAACTGAGGAATCATACAGGTAACTACCCAACTCACATGTGCAAGGGCAGGTCTTCAGTGTGCACAAGACATAAAACGACACATCCAGGAGCTTACTTTACATCTGCTGGAATGTTGGATCTAAATATCTACATATTATTTCAACCATAATTCTAGATCATAGGAGAGATCTGAGCTTGGAAAGTACTGCATTGTCTCTCTTTTTAATTGTGTAGCATTTATCAATAGAAAACATGTATCTGTTTTGCTGCCAATATCTTCACTGTGATGTTTTCATAGGAAAACTTGTGCCAGAATATATATATATTCTCAGGCAGAAGTGAAGGGATTAAATGAGTCCATTCCACTTACTTTATGGCATATAAACTATTCTTCATCATCTGGCGAGCAGTGGCAGAAAACTTGGCTCTAGAGCTGGGCAAAAAAAAATTTGACAGAAAGTTTCTTCATTGAAAAATTTGGCTTAATTTAACAAATATTTTTGATGAAAGTATTAAAAACCAAAATAACTTCTGTTCTTTATGCAAATCAGAGACTTTTCTCTAAGAATAATGGTGGTATTGTTTTAATCTCAGTTTTTTAGAGGGTGGGGGCAGAAATAACTTATCAAACAGCTCCGCCAGACAAGACAGAGGAAACAAGACCCAAGACAACAGAGCAGATAAGGATGACACTACATACAGCAGCCATTCCTCTAAAGGCCTCTTCCCTTACTCCAGTATAAATCACCATCCTTACATTTAAGCTACTAGCTCCAAAGCCACAAAGAGATGTGCACGTATTTCAGAGGAGAGGAAGATGATGTTATTTCTATCTGACTGGCCTGTCACAGGCTGGCTAACCCCTTAAGGCAAGTTGGGTCCAGCATTGTCTATGACCTAGTCACCTCAGTGATAATCAAGGTATTTCTACACGGTGAATGGCAGCGAGTCTCAAACTGAGTCCCTCCTGAGCCGAGAGACTCAGGCTTGTGAGGCTGGGGCTACTGCGCTAAAAAGAGCTCTGTAGACATCGCAGCTCAAGCTCTCAAGCCCACACCCTCTCCCTAAGCTTCTGAACCTGAGCCACAAAGTCTACACACTATTCTTTGCATGGTAGCCTGAGCACCACAAGAATGAGTCTGTCGACCCAGGCTCTGAGACTCGGTGCCACAGGCTGCTGCTCCCCAGGTAGACGTACCCTTAGTGACCCCAGCTGAAGGTTAGGGAGGTTTAATTACAATAACTAACCCCAGCTCTGGGGAGGGAATCAGGAAGGGCTATATAAACAAAGTTAAGAACTCAGAAGAATGTTGAGGGTCCGGAGCAGCAGGGGAGAACTGCTGGGGACAGGCAGAACCAGCTGGAGAGTTGACTGAGCTCCTGAGACAAGTACAGATGCTCCCTGGGTTACGCAAGACCCGACTTATGCAAATTCGACCTTACGCAAAAAGTTCCATAAGGCAGAAATAAAATTTTCGAGTTGCGGAAAATATTGCGTAGTGTACGGGAACACAAAGTACTGTAGTGCGGTGTGCAGAGGAATACAGCAGTAGCCTCTCCTACAAGGGAAGGCTTTGAGCTCTCACAGCCTCTCAGTCTCGTGTTATTTCAGTGATACTGTATTTCTGTTATTTCACCCTATTATTTCATTCAAATCATGCCTGTCTCCTCCTTTCCTTTCTCATCTAAAAATTAAGCCCGTTGTCATCCACCACCAAAATGCAGCCTTCAGTTGCCAGGATAACAATAGGTTTAAGGTAAATGCAATATTTTTGTTGTAATTGTTTTCTTTTTTTTTGTACTTGCACAATATACTTTTCCGACTTATGTAAAATTCGGAAGGCTTTCCGGAATGGAACGATTGTGTAAGTCAGGGAGCGTCTGTAGCGTGGTAAGTCTTCAAGGAGCAGCCTGACAATTTAGAGACTACAGTCCCAGAAAGAGAGTCTTGGGAAACTCCAGCAAAAAGACCTGGAGGAGTAGTGGGGAGACTGAGGTTTTATGTTTGGCTGTGGACAACTGACCTCAGGAAGGAGGAATGGTATCTGTCTGGTGGGAGCCATGGAAAGACTGTTTGTACAATGGGAGGCGGGGAAGAGAAAGATGGGCTGAAAGAGCAAAGCATCCAAATTACAGAAGACCAAGAGACACAGGCCATCACAGGGCTGAGGAAGTAGTCAAAAGGTGGCACAAGAGGTGAAATTCTTTCTAACATCACAACTTGAAACCAGGGGAATTATGGCAGTAAGAGCAATCGCTTACATGCCGCCTCTTGTATGTGTAGACAGCTCTTGGCAAGGACTTACCCTGTTCAGGACTTCCCTATGGGATGTCTGGTCCTTCCATATACTATCACCACTAAAAAGTCAGGAAAAAGGGAATCAATTAGGCTGAAGATAGAAACGTTAATTTCATTTCAACAGCCATGTGTGTCATTGTAAGCGTTGTGGCTCCAGCTCCAAGCATTTTGGGGTTTTTCCCCTTGCATCACTTCACAACAGAAGAGCACAACAGAGATTTTTAATATAGCCGACGCCTATGAATGCACATTCACAAGGTCAAGTATTCAAAAAATGAGATTGATCATCATGTCAGAAAGGCAATGCATCACTCCTGTCAAACAGAATGAAGTGTTCCAACATTATTTAATTGGCTTTAACCGCTAGTTCAAAACAATTTTTGAGGTATTTTCTCCCTATTTTAGATTTTATGATTTTACAAACATTGTATTAACATTCCTGTAATTTTTTTACACAAACACATTCTGATTTAGTAGATTTATGGGTGACTGAAATAAATCCATCATAGCAAAGTAAGGAGGAAAAAAATTAATTGTAAATTTGTAAATTAATTTTTCGTGAGCTTTGATTTTGACTTCAATAGATGTTTTAATTTTTGAAGCATCTCTCAATCATTTATTTCTTTTCCCCTCAACGCATACACATCATTTTTCAAAGAACAAAAAGACAAGAAACTTTTTTTTCTTACTAAACTGAGAGTCTTCTATGCTAGAACACAGAGTAGTCAATTAAAAAAGCAACAAATTCACTTTTAATTAACTAGTAAGTGCACTAGTATTTCTATAGCCCTGTTGGAAAAACACTAGACAGTAATAGCTTATTATTCATTTTTTAATTTGAGCTTTGTAAATTGTAAATAGTCTATAGTTCCCATGAAATCATTTCTTCATGTAACCAACGGGTGTAATGCAACTAAAATAAGCACAGCTGAATAGCTAATTTATCTGACCCGTAACGAACCTGCAGTTTTCTGTCACATATGTTCAAAAGTAGATAACTATTCTTTCTTGTGAGGTCATCTGTCTTTCTACAAAAAATAGGGAGAACGCAGACCCCAAGGTCTATCCTATCTAGGTTCAAATGTCGGGTCCTTCATTTTACAGATGGGGAAGATAAAGGTAAAATCTGGCCCCGTTGACTTCAATGGGTCCAGAATAGTCACTCTAAGTGCCAAATTCATTCCTGGTGTAACAATATTAAGTCAATGGTTTTACATCAGGCATGAGCATGGCCACGAATGCTTTGCCCAAAGGTTTGTTGCAAAAGCCAGATTATAGCTCAGGAACTCCTGCCTCCCCCATGCCCCCCATGAAAAATTATTTAAACCACACTGCTTTTAGAATCATCTCATGTGATTCTTAGAAGATAATAATGGATAAAGTCATTGAAATCACATACGGTATGAGCCTAAATGTTTTTCCACAAAAATCAATAGGAGTTCTGCCACAGAGTGTAATAAGAACACAAATAGGACTGAAAGGTAGTCTATAGCCAGTGAGCCAAATACAGCCCAGATGTGTCAAGGGTTGCCAGACATCCAGTTTTTGACCAGAATGCCTGGCTGAAAAGGAACACTGGTGGCTACAGTCAGCACCACTGACCGGGCCATTAAAAGTCTGGCCGGTGGCTGAGCTGGGCTAAGGCAGGCTCTCTGCCTGCTGTGGCTCTGCACAGCTCCCAGAAGCGGCCGGTACGTCTGGCTCCTAGCCACAGGAGGAAAAATAACTTTTGAAGTGGTAAGAGAGTGGCCCATTACGGACAAGGATTCCTCGTTGTTTTTATTAAGTAATGAAAGACATATACAACCCCTCCCGACAATTCTGTTTTTTATTCTTCTCTTACAAATGCAAATAAAATCAAAAGATCAGTTTACTCTAACATTCCCACCATGTGGCTTGCAATAGCACTCACTGCATACTGAGGCTTCCTTCACAAAATCTCCTTTACTCTCTCACAAGATAAAATACAGGGTAAAATCCTAGGCCCAATACCAGTCAATACCAAAACTTCCATTGACTACAACAAGGCCACAATTTAAAAGATATGTTTCCAATCTCTTATTTTATTCCTCTGACTTTCCAAATTTATCTGACCTACTCCCAGCCAAGTATGTGGCTTAATTTACAACATAGGACAATTCCCTCCATAAAGCATATTTTCAGGATGTGTAATTTTAAATATAAATACCAGGTTCTACAATGAAGTTTCTACAGGAAATGAAATTAATGGAGATATCCTATCTCCTAGAGCTGGATGGGACCTTGAAAGGTCATCGAGTCCAGCCCCCTGCCTTCACTAGCAGGACCAAGTGTTGATTTTGCCCCAGATCTCTAAGTGACCCCTCAAGGATTGAACTCACAACCCTGGGTTTAGCAGGCCAATGCTCAAACCACTGAGCTATCCCTCCCCCCAGGGGAGGGATATACAGTAATACAGGGCAGCATTGATAGCAAGCTGTTACCATAAGCATGCCATTTTGCAACTTTGCAAATGCCCAATAAAAGTCTTCCAGAGAGTTTTTCACAAATAAAATATTTTCTTTTACAATAAAGTGTGTCCTATTGGTTTATTACGTACTTTCAAGAAGAATAAAACCTAACCTATAAAACTAAAGTTTCACAGAAAGTCTGACTAGCATCTTTAAAGAAAACACTACACAAATATCATGAGATTTCCATAATTTCTAATGAGAGTTCTTCGCAGAAGACATCCACTTGTGTTCATACCACCATAAAAAGAAATAAAAGACAAAATGGAACCACCATCTTCAAAGGAATCATACTTCTAATGTGAGGCATAATTTAAGGTAAGTTTTATCCATTAAGGAAATGCAACATGCTAAAATGCATTTAATAAAGTATTATAGATTAGGCTCTAAAACCTAAAAATAGATGTCTGGGGAAACTAGCTTCTATATTCAATAGCATGAATTTGATCTCCCACTAAAAATAGAAGTTGTTCAATATTATAGTTAGCCAGGAATATAAATGAAGTTTGAATATCCACGGAACAATGTCCATGCTGTTCTTCTGGACATTAATTTCTATTAAAGTATATTATCATCCGCTGGTACTGTTCGGTCAAGATAGGAATGCAAAGAAATTACCAACATTTGAGAAGAGAAAATAAATCTTTTCTTGTTCTTGTTATTTGATCAAAGCCAAGTTTATAATGGTAGAAAACTCCAAAAAAAATACCCCTTATAGCATGGAAAGATGTGATCCGTATTGCTGTTTTTGAGATTTATAATGTGATTACAATTGCTCTGATGATAAGAGAAGTAGAACCTGTTAATCTTGTTTAGTAAATCAGTGTGAAATTGCAAAGGATTTGTGTACCAAAAAAGTAAAACACCCCAAAGCTTTTCTATATATTCTCACTTTGCTGCAGACAGACTGAGTAGATAATATGCTACTATTGTATCGTCAAGTGAAAACTCGGATGAAAAAGGGACATGCCTCTGGACCAAAGTTTTTATGTAGATAAGTTATAAAGGCCAGCTGCAGCATCGCTTTACATATAAAATGCCCAATTATGACTTTGGTGGGAGGAATTTAGCTGTCACCACAGAGATTCAAGATGGCTAAGGCATGACTTCTGGCTCTGTTGATAATGTAGAACGTAGTGCGCATTCCCACATTTGCTGCTTGAGTACTGATTTTAACAAGACATCAGATACTGTACTTCCTGATTACCTGCCCTCTGATTTCTGAGGTCTTTTTGGACACAATAATTTATGGCCAGTGCAGGATGGGAGAGAAGTCTTCAGAACCCTAAACTACCTACACCCAGTGGGGAACTGATAGTTTCAAGACATACTATTAGCAGATTGTGACAATTTGCTCCCAGTTGTGCCTTTCCTCAGACAGTAAGTACCCTGCTATGTAATGGTGGATGCTTGGGGGAGGCCCGGCACTGTTGAGATTCCTGCTGATGTCCTTTGGAAACCGTGCTGCCTCCGCTCCAGGCTGTAGAGCCAAGGATTGACTTCTTTGCTTCCCGGCTGGTAAAAGTGAATGCTTCTTATCAAGCCTAATAATGAAAAACTGCAAGTAAAGAGTAAATCAGTCAGCAGCATTGCTCGAGAGCTAAGCTTAAGAATGCAAAAGCACATTATCTTGTATTGGCTGAAGCAATAGTTTTGCTCCTTTACCTAAATAAATAAATAAATATTTGGAAAATAGTGCCAAGAGCAGAAACCTTTGAGTCTTTGAGATAAAGTAGAAGCTGGCTCTTTCGGAACCTCCAGACAGCACAGAGGAATTAATTTAAAAACAACACTAGAAGCCTGATTGCTCTATAAAGATTCACAAAGTTTACAGGATGCCTTCTCTGCAAATAAAATTCTAAGTGCATATCCCACACCAGCAGGGTGAAGCACTATTGAGAGAGAGGGGCTTTGTGCAGTTCTTCGATAGAGATGGAGATAGACATAAACAAGGAAAAAAAGATAGGTCTGTAACTCAGGTTCATGTGGTCTCCAGCCTGGGAAGGACACACACAAGTAGGGAAGAGATAGGACTTGGGCGTAAATTTTCAAAAGTGCTTGAGTGACGTAAGTTCCTAAGTCCCATTTTCAAAAGTGACTTCGGCTTTTGATGAGATTCAGACTCTTAAGTGCCTAACTCACTTTTGAAAATGAGACTTAAGCACTTTTGAAAATTTCTCCCTTGGTCAAGAAAGAATTTTGATGTATTGGATTCAATGTTTCTGTAATTCTCATGGGTAAAAGATACAATTGATAACTTAAATTCCTAACAATGGTATTAATTGCATAGTTAATAATAACATTCTCAATTCAAAGATGAAATTCGTAGGGCTCTTGGGTGAGTTATGCAATGAAAAAATTGTTTATGGTGAATATTCAAGATTCACCTTTGGTTTTTGCATGTATTCATAACTATAAAACCTATTCACTAGAATAAAGTATTCTTAGAAGAAGAACAAAACTGAATCAAGTTTATTTGAAAGATACAAATGAATACTCATGGCATTTATTATTATTTTCAGTATTCACCTATGTCTCTTATGAGATGGTAAAAATTATTTTGGATTGCAAAGTTATCCTCCCAGCCCGACCATTCTCACCATACATACAACTGAATTACCGATGTAAAAATGCAAACAAATTTTGTGGGTTCAACTTGGGCTTCTTTGAAATTTTGGCTCTAAACGGCCCAGGAAAAATACAAACTAACACTTAGAGCCGATGGGCCAAATTCTGATCACAGATACTCTAGTGTAAAACAGAGGTAACTCCACTGCTAATTCCAGATTTACACCAAAATAACTTCAGTGAAGCCATATTTACACTGCAGTAATTGAGTTCAGAAGTTGATCTAATTATCTCTCACTTCGCTTTCTGGATAAGGTCTTATCCCAGGTGTAACGGAGAAAAAAAATGACACTAAATATTTTTGATACATATACTTTAAATTCTAAAAAAACACTTGCACTTCCAATTATGGAAGTTTCAATTACAAAATATTTGCAACAACTCTCCGTTGCATGAGTATCCTTATGGTAACCAGACGGTTCTGTGGTTAATTATGCATATTAATTATGCATTTTTGGACATATTGGTGCATTTAAGGGACAAATATAATTTAGATAACAATCCTGGTTGATCAGAAGCAAAACAATGTTGGACAGTGAACAGAAGATTAGGATATACAGAAATTTCCACAGCTCAAATATTTTCTAAGTACCTTCATTTTTTTTAAACATATGGTTCATGATGCCAACAATTAGATTTGTAGATACAGAACATTATAAACAGCAAGTTATTTACAGTGGTCTTTTTTTTAATAAAAATGAAATGCTTAGATGAAGGAGGATTCTATCTTAACTGTTTTCTCATCCGTTACCGTTACCTCATCCGTTACCAAAATTCCTTAGTTTACTCTCTCTGTGTGACGTGAAATGATTCTCTTTGTGTATGAAAAGTAGCCTGTATCTTTAAGCCTCAGTATTCAGATTCAGTGCATTAATTACTATGGAGAGATGATACTCAAATACATCATATGCTTACTCTAGAATGGACAGTTCTTGTCAATAACGTATTCAAGCAGCTTAAAACTTCAATAGCCTGGTTCTTATATACTGTAAGTGGTGCCGAATGTTCAGTTTTATTTCTCTGTTTCCCTGCCAGAAGCAAATAAAGAACACACTTTTAGCTAAATGAGAACTGAAGTGCATTGGAAGAGTGCTATAAATTATATGCAGGCCACCAAATAAAATTCAATTTTCAGGTAATGTGAAGGTGTAATGCGTCTGGAGAAGCTGTTTTGCATATCACACAAGACAGCAGGCAATAAGGAATGGGGAATGACTAAAAACTGATCTGTCACATGCAACTCTTTGATTGTTTCCCCTCCTTTACCTACTCTAATCGCACTGTTGCAGTGTTGATTCAGAACACAGCGGCCCATGAAAAATGTCACCGTTCTGTCGATGTTGCGGATCCGCTGGCAATTTCAGCAAGCACTGGATGCACATAAAGGGTGATAAGGCACTACATCCTGCCATGCTCAGCAGGTTTTCCATTTCCTCCTGCAATTACACATCAAACTGTTTTAGCTTCACAAGCTTCGGCACTATGAATGGCCTCAAGGCAGAAGTCTGCTTCGCACACTGATGAGCCTATCTTCAAAGCAGAGTGCAAATTCAGGTTTTGGGGAGGGATTTAAAAAAAAACAAAATCAACCCATACAAACACCCTTTTTCCAGAGCTTTTAAGAGTGTACATAGAGATTAATCCTATCATTTTCTCCAGGTACTCCAATTAACAGGCAGTTTTATATCAACCTTAACTGGAGTTGCCTCTAAGAGGAGACTAAAGTCATGCATCAGCTAAGACTGAGCCACTATTTGCTTTGGAATTCTGTTTATAGTATTACATCTTTACAAACCCCCATTTTTTTAAAATGAGTTTACTTGAAATTCTAGACTGACCAGGAAAATCGGCTGAAGAGACTGGTTTTCAGATATACCAAAGCCTCACAGTCCCCCAATGTTGAATCTCTCTCAGGCTGCTCCATTGCAAACAGAATTCTTTCAATACATCTCAGGCTGTTCCCTACCTCCTACGCTGCTACATTTCATTTATAAGTGTTCTAGTAGGATGCTGCCCTTAATCTAGGCACAAGAAGAGAATAAAACCAATATATCATGAGGGAGTGGCTCTGGCAAACTTCCCATCAGTTGTGGAAGGAGAAGAGAATTTGCAGCCACTTCTTTCCTTTCCCCACCAAATGAGAGAGAAAATGTCTCCAACATAGGGGCCTCAGGAGGTATGCAGATGGCACAAAAGAGATTACACTAGGTGACACATGCACAACACTGTACTTCGATTTCATAGCCTGCTCACACAGAATGCTAACATTTTGCTATTATAAAAGCAGTTCTCTCCTGCATTGTAGGCTAAGGTCTTCACAACTTTCAAAATGCATGGAGCATCTGAATTCCCATCATGCAGGCTGAAGGCTGGGTTTGATGTGGACATGGAAACAAGACACAGATACAATAATATGCACAAATCCAGAGGCCCATAACTTTATGTAACAACTAATACTGAACCTACTGATAAGCTTCCTAAAACTACCGTATATACCTGATCATAAGCCGGTTTGTTTATAAGCCGACCCTCCCCCCCACGATGGATAAGTAAAAATGGAAAAAATTTATGACCGGTTCATAAGCCGACCCTATAATTCAGGGGTCAGCAAACTTTGGTTCCCGGGCCACCAGGATAAGCCACTGGTGGGCCGAGATGGTTTGTTTATCTCGAGCATTCGCAGGCACGGAGGTAAACCTAAGTAAACAAAGTGTCCCAGTGCACCAGCTGCTTACTCTGACGGGCCGGGACAGCAACTGGTGGGGAAATTTTTTTGAGGGGAGAATTTTTTGGTCAGGGGAGTAACCCCTGTGACCACCCTCCACATGACCCCATCCCTAGCCCGGGACCCCCAAACTCTCCCCATCCCATCCCTTCCCACCTTATCTGGGGAGGGCCAGGGGAGGATGTCTCTAGGCTGGCTGGAGCTGCTCCGGCAGGCTGGACAGCGCGGCCGCAGCCTGCTCTGGGGGGTCAGACTAGGCGGCGCGGCCGCAGCATGTTCCAGTGGGTTGAGCCGGGCAACGCGGTCACAGCCTGCTCTGGGGGGCGGGGCCAGAAGCTGCAGCTGCTTCAGAGGCTTCGGAGGCTGGGGGGAGAGCAGCGTGGCCAGAAGTGGAGAGACTCTGGCCCCGCCTCTTCCCTTCTGTCTCTGCTGGTTGTGCTGCCCCTCCTTGCCCCCTCTGTTGGAGGGAAGGGCTGTGTCCCACCTCTCCCTCTCTATACCTGTTCATAAACCAACCCCCTTCTCTGGTGCTTCCCTTTTTTACTAAAAAAATTCGGCTTATGAACAAGTATATACGGTACTTAGCCAAGTTGTTCCCGGGTGGATCTCTATGGGCACCAATGTCTCCAGTGCACTATAAAGCAAGGCTTAGTGTGAAGTCTATGCCCCCTCTTCACCATCAGACCTGGCAAGAGACCCTAACTGGTGGCCAGAATGCTGACCCACTCCCCTCCTCAATGCCGGAGGTAAGAGAGAGGAGAGAAGAGGAGCCCCAAGCAGTGTTAGAGATAGGGGGCAAGGCATACTCCCCCATACCATGCCATGTGACTGCTCAGGACCAGTGCCCTATCTCTGGGTTTTAGGGCCCAACTGGACCCTCCCTAGCCCATTCTGGAAACCACCAAAGCTGTGACAATTGCAACTTAATACACACAAGCACACACACCAGACCTCCTAGATACCAAACGGAAGGTGAAAACCCCCACACAGCAGTTCGCCAAATGTGCCATAAGGGAAAATCCCTTCCAGAGTCCCAAAGAGCTGATCAGCCAAACCATGGGCATCACAGGAGATCCAGCTACTAGCTCAAGTGTAGAAAAGGTGGGGCTGAGAGAAGGAGCCTGAAATGACTACCTGGCCTGCATGCTGTGCGATACACACGCCTCCCCGGCCTCCACTTCCTCTGCTTCCACTAGAGGGGAGCCAATCACCCAGCCCTGAATGTCCTCCAGCACCTCATCTCTCAATGGCAGCAGCAGCTGACAATACAAGCCCCAGAGTCTGAGCCCACATGCAGCATGTGACTCCCTCTTTCCCCTTCCCAACCATGCAGCACAAAGGAATGGGGGAGAATGAAGCAGCCGACCCCACTTGCTGGAAGTGAACGTGGCGGAGGAAATGTGGACACACAGAACACGGCTTCAGCCGCTCCATGCACAGATCTCCCTCCCGCACTAGACTGGGACTTCTCTGCTCCCAGCCAATCCTGGCTGGTGGGGTGAGAATTTTCAAAGCCTAAGGGAATTAGGCACCCAATGAAATCAGGTGCCTTTGAAAATCAGCAAGATGGGTCCCCCCTCTTTACGATCTGTAAATATTCAATGGGGGGAGGTAAATACTAGCTTTCTTGAACCTACTTATGTGTTCTTCTCACATTTGCTGCCACCACGACTAATTTGGACATCTTGGGCTCTACAGCTTTCATCCCATGACAGGATGTTTTTTTTTTTTTCAAACAAAATCTTGAATCTACTCCTAAATCTTTGGCAGATTTTTTGTTTTTAAATCTGGCATTGCTCCTTGCTCTAATTTGAACAGAATTTACCACACACTGTTCATAATGAAATGATTATTTCCTTCTTTCTTGGCACCTTCTTTAGGTGGCATTGTTACATTTGCTGTAACTCTCAAGTGTCACTCCAGAGTTAAATCCCATCTTTGATAAAGAGTTCTTCAACTTCCAGAAAAACAACTGAATGTCAAACCATGTTCTTTCCAATGCAACGTGGTCCCAGTCCTCCCAACGTGAGCCAAAAAGTGCATAATGGGGGAAAATGAGCACCACGCTAGGCCAGAAAGCAGGTGCACATCACGAATGCCATTACATGGTGTGCAACCATCAAAGGGAAGAATCCCATGGAATGCAACGTGCTCAAATCAGCTGGACCTCTGTATTAATATATTTTCTTTAAATAGCACCAAAGTGTGCTCAGTGCTGTACATATGTAACAGCCACCAGCTTGATTAACCAGGGTTCCTCCAGAGCTAAAAGCATACATCTCTGCCACTGGAACTAAAGAGCCAGGCTCTCTCTAGCTAAGAGCAGTAACAGGCTTGCGTTCTCTGTGGACTCGTTACAGAAGGGGACAGGTAGCATATGCTGACTAGTAGGTTACACATATACAGAGGAAGACGTGGTCCCTGCCCCAAAGAGATATGCAGCCCAACAAGGAGAAAAGAGAAGAAGGCTGGGGGGGGGGGGGGGGGGGGGGGGGGGCGGAACATAAAAGTAAGCATATGCAGAGTAAGCCAAGATGTACTAGCTTTTTGCAGCAGGACAATACAGACACATTAAGTAAGAGAGCGTTATTCTGTGGTTCTCACATGCGCAGTAAATGAAATTCAAAGCGATGCAGTACACCTGGGACATAGCTGAGCAGAAGCCGGAGCTTGTCACCGGGCTGCTGAACACTAACACTCCACATTTCTCAAGTATTCTATAGGAAGTGACCCTATGCCACAAGCCTATTGACAGAGCTTCTTGGGCTAGGTTGTAATTTTATAATCTACCCTAAATGGAGGGCAGCACATAGCTTCCCCACTCTAGGAGCAGACCGGAGAACAATCTCAGACACAGAGGGTTTGTCTGCATTGCAATAAAACACCCACGGTTGGCTCGTGTCAGCTGACTTTGGTTTGGGGGGCTTGGGCTATAAAATTGAAGTGTAGACATCTGGGCTCGGGCTGGAGCCCGGGTTCTGGAACCCTTGGGCACACTGCAGCTTTATGGCCCCTCAGCCCGAGCCCTGCAAGCCCAAGTGAGGTGACATGGGCCAGCTGTGGGTCTTTTATTCCAATGTAGACATACCCCGAGAGTCCCCATTCCTTCTCTGCTCCCGGCTTGGGAGAATAAATTACTTCAACACTTTTGGTGGAGAAGTTTATTCCTTCCTGTGCAACCAATCTGCTATTCTGGCTGGTGAGTATGAGGGACAAAGCCAGGGTTCCACCTATTTTTTGCCTCCTTCCACCCACTTGCTTGCAGGGGGAAATAATGGGAAAGCAACCTCATCTCTCCCCACAACACATACACAAACAGCAAGAGTTGCATGCAATCTGAGCAGGGGGGAAGCAGGAAACCTTAGAAGCCAAGGAAGGGCTGTGACAATCCAGCCCCAAGTGAATAAGCAGTCTGCAATTAGCCAATTTAAGAAGAGCATTAAGAGATATAAAATAAACCTAAGGATAAGACTAAAATGAGACTAATGCTGGGAATAAAACCATTTGAGGGAATAAAAATATTACAGGCAGTAAGACACATACCATGAGAGAGAGAGAGAGAAATCTCCTATGACAAACACAGCTGACAAACAAATACAGATACTGTGACAAATATTTCCATCAAGTTAAATACCAGAAGAAAACTGTCAAATACAGAGAGCATCAAACACAAATGTATTACCAACCTGCAGACATAAAGGGCACGTATCGTAGAGAAAGAAAAAGAAAAAAAAAAGTAGGTGAGGAAGAGGAAACAGATATCCCTAATGGAAACCCAAATCTTGGTCAGATTTAGATTAGCAGTAGCAGAAACAAGTTCAGCAGTGACAAAGAGACTTTAGCAGCAGCAGTAAAAAAAGTAATACGAGGAACATAGGTGGGCAAAAGCAAATTGTCTAACGAGGGAGAGGAAAATAGCTGCTCAGCCACTGATCCGGCATGAAGCCCTCTTGCACATGGCTGCCAAGCCAGAAAGAGTCAGAAATCATCTTGTGAAGTGTTCGTTATAAAATCCCCTTGCAAAAGTTTGCATGGTATTGTGGAGTCTGCTAATCAGTGGTTACATGCTATAAATAAATTAAACCAATTCAGAACCCTGTTTTCTTGGGTTTGATCCTGCATAGTGGCACAGCACTGCAGAGGAAACTTAAATCATAATCCACAGGTATCAGCTCTCACAGGTATGTTGAAGGGAAGCCTCTGGATAGCTGATTAAAGAGGAACAGTGCTGAGCTCTGAAATTGTCCTAACAAATAATATCATGAAACACTGTTGCAATGTGGTTGGAACTTAAGTGGGCATGACTCAATTTATAATCTATCACCTCTAAACAATCCCTCTTCTGCTGCAGGATGGTTCATAATGAGTTGCGTTGAGATATTGCAACAATAAAAATTCTACTATACGAATTTCTACTGTAAGTGGTTTTAATTGTGGATACTGGTTGAGTTAATATCAATCAGCTGGAAAACCAGAACTGTTCTTTTGCCTTTAGAACCTAAGAAAAGCCAAAAACTCAGAAAAGCCTTTTTGAAGACTATGAAATTGCCAGCAGATCGAGGGACGTGATCATTCCCCTCTATTCGACATTGGTGAGGCCTCATCTGGAGTACTGTGTCCAGTTTTGGGCCCCACACTACAAGAAGGATGTGGAAAAATTGGAAAGAGTCCAGCGGAGAGCAACAAAAATGATTAGGGGGCTGGAGCACATGACATATGAGGAGAGGTTGAGGGAACTGGGATTGTTTAGTCTGCAGAAGAGAATAATGAGGGGGGATTTGATAGCTGCTTTCAACTACCTGAAAGGGGGTTCCAAAGAGGATGGTACTAGACTGTTCTCAGTGGATTTTGAATTTCACATGCCCTACTATTACATAAAGTGCTCTTTGGTATTCTGGTGGCTCAGACAGTATGATGATAAAAGCTTTCAGTGGTGCATGGTGTCAGCTGGGTCAAGGTAACAGGACGCAGAAGTAACTTGATTTTCATCTCTACAAGTTGTGGTTTGGAGGAGCAATAAGTATACCACAGATGACAGAACAAGGAGCAATAGTCTCAAGTTGCAGTGGGGGAGGTTTAGGTTGGATATTAGGAAAAACTTTTTCACGAGGAGCACTGGAATGGGTTACCTAGGGAGGTGGTGGAATCTCCTTCCTTAGAGGTTTTTAAGGTCAGGCTTGACAAAGCCCTGGCTGGGATGATTTAGTTGGGGATTGGTCCTGCTTTGAGCAGGGGGTTGGACTAGATGACTTCCTGAGATCCCTTTCAACCCTGATATTCTATGATTCTATGAAATACTGGGTGCAATGTAACCATGGTCATTTGTTTCTCCAAGAAACTATCAATATTGTCAGTTAAATTATGAATTGTGGTTACTTATCACATTCGTGTCAATAAGTGTTTTTAGCGAGTAGCACCATGGTAGTTGAATGTGAGATTTCAAAGATCTACCTGCAGCATATTTTATCAGGCACATTCCACCGTTCCGGACAGCAACGTCAAACATCACCACAGACAGAGGAACAGTCCAAATTAGCCAGACTTGGTGTGATGATGATGTTAATGGCTCCTCTATGAATATAACATGTTAGTAACAAACAGCACAGGTTCTGTAAAGGAAAATGGGGCCGTCTCTAATCTATTAGAATTCTTTGAGAGCTTAAATATGGTGCATCACACGCAACAAAGCTGTGGTATAGTTATTGCTCCTCCAAACCACAACTTGTAGAGATGAAAATCAAGTTACTTCTGCGTCCTGTTACCTTGACCCAGCTGACACCGTGCACCACTGAAAGCTTTTATCATCATACAACCCTATCTGAGCCACCAGAATACCAAAGAGCACTTTATGTAATAGTAGGGCATGTGAAATTCAAAATCTGGCATGCTTTCTCTCTCACTACTATCCTGTATGTAAGTTAACCTTGTAGAGCATATTCATAACATGGTACATCTCCAGCATTTTTGGACATCATATGATGTCACTAACTAAGCATGTGTAATTAGTACAATTCCAGAGGAGCTAACAGTTCAAGAGGTGAACATAAAATATTAATAAATAACAATAATGATAATAATAGCATCACTTAGAATGAAAGAGTTTTCTCCCAAGCCCACCATGTGCTCCTTTGCTGCTGTGTTAGATATTGATGTGAATTCTGACAGTCAGTGAAGATTGGTATGTGTTGACAGCTGAAAATGAAAATTAATGCGGAAGGATTTCCTGTTTAAACATATGTTTTGTAACAAAGTTAAACAGCATTTCATTCCACTCAGCTGTGGCTTACAATAATGCTCATAAAAATATTGGTTCATACACATTTTCAGTGTTTTGCATACTGGGCAATTTATATTTTCCTTACTAAAAGCTAACTGCCGATGATCTATGTATAAATTATGTACCGTGCTTGTGTAAACTCCAGTTTTAAACAGAAGTCCCATATTCCCAAATTTGCTAAGGATGCATCTGTGTGCTGGGAAGAAGAACGCGGGTAAAAAAAAAAAAAAAAAAAAAAGAGGAAAATGGTGTCAGGAGCAAGTCAGACTAAGAAACCACACTGAATACAGAATGAGGGTAATAAAGGAGTTGACTTTTGGATGAACACTTGCCTGGTGTATTAAGAAGACGATGATTAATTTGTTTGTTTCAAAGAACATGATTTCCAATCAAGTGAATGGGTGGGTTTCCTAAAGTAAAATTTTGCTTTCGTTCCCTCCAGCCATTGTGATACTGTATGCTGCAATAAAACTAGTGACGCACTTAATTGTTCAGATATGTACAAGCTTAACAATACCGAGTAATTCCAAATGCTCAACTAACCTTTCCTTTTAAGACTAAATACACACACTAGAAAATAAACAGCAGCCGACAACTTCCCCACACCTGGAAACTCCTGTTCTAACTATGGATGATGGAGCAAATGGACTATAAACGTTGGCATCAAAATTGGGGTATTGATGGATCAAACAAGCCGTAGGTTTGGTTTAGCCCCTGAGTAAATTAAACTCAAGCCTAGAACAATAGTGATGCTTTAAAAATGCATAATGATCGCTTTTTTATCAAAACTGTTTTCTTATATATGTGGGTTTGAGGCAGGAATTATTCAGTGAGTTTCTATGGCCTGTGTTATGCTGGAAGTCTATGATCTAACACATAGGGTCCAGGGCCGCCTGGGTGGGCTGCAAGCAGACTTCAGGGGGTCCACCAAGCATGGGCAGTGTTAGACTTAGTGGGGCCCAGAGCAGAAAGCCGAAGCCTCACTGCATGGGGCTGAAGCCTGGGGCCCTGAACCCTGCCACCCAGGGCTAAAGCCAAAGCCTGAGCAACTCAGGGCTTGGCTACACTCGCGGCAGCGCTTTGAAGTGCGAGTGTGGTCCACCTCCACGAGGGGATTAGCTTACAGTCCTGGGAGCATGGCTCCCAGCACTGGGGCACTGTTTACACTGGCGCTTCACAGCTCTGTGACTTGCTGCACTCAGGAGGGTGTTTTTTCACACCCCTGAGCGAGAAAGTTGCAGCGCTGTAAAGTGCCAGTGTAGCCAAGGCCTTAGCTTCGCAGGGGCCCTTGTGGCATGCAGCCTCAGGCAATTGCATTGCTTGCTAACACTCAGGGCCGGCTTTAAGCCCATTCGGCCGATTCCCCGGAATGGGGCCCCGCGCCTAAGAGGGCCCCGCAACTGCCAGCGGAACCGGAAAAAAAAAAAAAAAAAAAGCTGCGTCCTGCTTCTCCCCCCTCCCTCCAGCGCTGGCGCTGCCATACAGCTGATCAGCGCAAGCCTGGGAGGGTGGGGTGAGGAGGAGGAATGCAGCGTGCTTGGGGAAGACGCGGGGCCAGAGCTGGGATTTGGGGAGGGATCCAATGGGCCAGGGAGGGGGCGGGGCCAGGGGGGCATGGCGGGGATTTGGGGAGGCATCCAATGGGCCAGGGAGGGGGTGGAGTTGGGGCGGGGCCGGGGCAGAGTTGTGGCGGGAGGGGCGCGTCCTGGCGTGGGGCCCTGCACCTGCTAACACTGGACCTGGCTTTTATTTGCAGAAAACCAGTTGTTGTGGCACAGGTGAGCCATGGAGTTTTTATAGCGGGGGGGGGGGAAGAGGGGACTCAGAAAGAAAAAGGCTGAGAACCCCCGATCTAACACACCCTTCTGGCCTTAAAAATGTATAAATCTTTAATATATTTCTCAAAAGCTGGTGAACTATTACCATTACTTTAAAAAATTCTGGGCATACATATCATTTGGAATTAGAGCGTTATTAGGTTTCATGTACTTAGAACTATAGCTCCCCAATCATTTGAAATCACATTTGAGGGTGGAGGGAGGAGTTGGGAGCGGGTTCCATCTCATATGCCCCGTCAATTAAATTCTAAGCACAATGTATTAACTTCATTAGAACTAAACACTTTAAATTGGAGTATTTAAAAAGTTAAACAGTCTTTCTGAAATTGATTCAAGGGAAGCTGCACTATGCCCCATCCCTGTCTGTCTCAACCATGGGAATCTGCTGTGATTGACTGAATGCACCCAGGAGTCAATCAGTCGTTTGACCTAGTGCTCAGGGATAGGTTACAGAGAAGAGAAGGCTGCAGCGTATTGTGTTTCACACAGAGGTGTTTCACTTTCACACACAGATATCTTATTGATGTGATGATGGGTCGTGATAGGCTCCTAAGCTAAACATTGATCTGCAGAAAAAGACAAGCGTGTTTCAAAGACAGATTGAAGTGCACTTTTTATTGAAGAAAACAACAGTATATAAATGAGATCTGCATCCCTTTATCTTTCATTTTGTAAGAATACCTGTATTTGACCTGGAATTGACTTTGGAATTTGCAAGTTAAAAGCAAGTCTCTGTTACAGTGAAAAACAAGCAGCAAGGCCACATTTACTAAACCAGTCATCTCCTTTGCTACTAGCACTGTGCAATAACATACCGATGTACTTATAACACTTTAGGGTTATTAATATTTCAGCTGCACAAAGAGAAAAATTACTCAACCTGGTGTCTGAATTGAAGTTACCTATTAGAGGGTCATTTTTATTAACAAACTGTCAATGAATGGAATTTATAACAAGGTGAATTAGAGATGTGCTGAATGGTTTTCTAATGAGTCTTTGCAGCATTAACTACTGACTTCTTTCCAGGATTGTCCAGGGCACACTGCACATTTAAATTTAATCTGTGATAAACTGCAGCTATCCACAAGCACAAAAACCCCATGAATATGACATGGCAGGTAATGGGAATCTTTCACCTACAATCAAAATTACACTCAGCTCTTCTTTTCTCATAGCTTAGTTGCTTTCTGTGATCAGCAGTTGCCATGCGCGACTAAACATGAACTTTTATATCGCACAAAAGCAAAATACATTGCCTCTAAATATCTTATTTTATTGGCAATGTGCTATAAAGATCAAACACTGAGAATATTTTAGAATTCAACCTTGAGATTCATTTCAAACATACTCAATGGCCAACTGGACGCTTGTAAGACATTTCCAGCTTACCTTTAGGATTTACATTTTTAAATCCATTGTTATCGGCACTCCCACATTTGTAGAGCACTCATCTCCCATGAAGAGTGGCAGTCAATGGAAGAAACAGGACACCACAGCAGTAAGCTACCTCATAGGAGCCTTGCTAATGCAAACTGTGTTTCCAAGAGAATAAAACAGCTTAAAGGATTTTCTCCCTTTGCCTATGTGACCATAATTCCGTAAAAAGGCTATTTCTCACATATTTATATCAGAGTCTCTCTGCCACTTGGGGCTTGTCACTTGAGGAACTGCTTCAGTTTAATTAAAATCCTCTCTTTTTTGGGGGGTGGGAGGCTAATGGAGTAGCTCCAAATCAGATTCCTCCTTTTCTCTATTTTATTTTAGGAGATGCTCTCAAAATACAGAGACAGCAGTTAGATGATGTCACAGAGGAGCTCAGTAAATCCTCATCCAAAGCATAGAAGGAGGGAAGTTGTTCTTAGTGAGGAGAGACAAAAACCAATTTGCCATTAGGTTTGAGAGACAACTGGGGGGCAAATAGAGATCAGAATTAGGCTCTCTCCAATTATGAATCCACAGCCAGTGTTTGGATTTTAATGTATAGCCCCAGACCAAGTGTCATCAATTCAACTCTTACAGTCCTGTTCTTCCCCATAAAGGTATTTTTCCTAAATAGGTTTTCCAGATTTTGAAAATGACTATACAATATTTTCAACAGAGTATCCTGGACCCAGAACAGAAACTAGCTCCAGAAGCTTTCTCATGGAGCTCATTGTGAAATAATTTTTTTTTCCAACCGGGCATCAGAGTCTGATGAGCAATGTACAATGCTTTCTGAAAGACCCAGGAGAATTCTATTGTTTTGAGGCTTAATTTTCAATTTGCATCTTTAAAAAGGTATGATTTCATGCAAATTCACTGGCCTACTCATTTATATTTATCAGTAAGAGACCACATTTTAGTTCCTTTGAAAAGAAACACAGTAACAAATCTGATGTTCAACATTATTCTAAGAGCACTACTCCGGTTTTACTGCCGTCTGTTTGGATAAAGATGTGACTAATTTGTTGTACCCATAACTAAGGGCTTGATTTTGTAGCCACTCTACGTGCGATAATCTCACTGAGTTCCACACGTGAAGCTACTAAATACAGGAGGAGGTGATGTAAGCTGGCACAGCTCTATTGAAATCAATGGAGCTCAGCCGATTTACATCAATGGAAAATTTGACTCCCCATTCTGTAGTGGAAAATATCTGCACCCTAAAATATTTTGTCCCATGCCAGACAAGTCTCTCTTTAACAGAGACAAGCGGAAAACTAACTGCAATTGGAATAAATTTAAATTAATCGCAAAGCAGTTATTACCTTGCATCAAATCCCAACTAAAAGTTGTGCCTTGCAGCTTACAATATCTTGAAAATGTTCAAGCCTGATCCCTTCAGATGAAGGCTCTCCACTAATTTTCTATAATGAACTACTTTAGAACTCTAAATGCTGTTAACTAGTGATGAAGCCTTCCGGATTCACAATGGTTTTGAAAGAGAGCAATCAAATAGCTAGTTATTTTGAATCCATGTCCCTTTTTAAACTGTTTTCCATGTAGTGCATCTGGCGGAGAGCCTTTAAGGCAACCAAGAAGATGTAATGCCAATCATAAAGAGCTTTCATTACACTAACACTTTCCAAAGACCTGCACTGTTGACTATCACGAGTCCCATTAAGAAAATGCAAGTTGCTCCACTATCTTAAAACGTATTAGTTCCATGGGCATTGTGCACATAAATGAAACTGAACAGATACAGCAAGTGCAATGAAGGGAGAACTTCAGAGCTATCCACCCCTGCTGTTCTCATCACACATCTTTAGATAAATTCAGGGTCCTGCTAATGGGAGCCCAGTCCCATCTTGGCTATTTGTTGCTTTTCTCACTAAAACTGTTGGATTGAAACAAAACAGGAGGGGGAGTGGGGAAAAGAACCCTCACAGTTCACTCAGCAGGAATGAGAAGTTTGTCTTAGTTTAACCCATGACTACCAGATGGCAAATCTAATTCTTCAAGGAAGATAAAATTTAAGGCTGAAGTATTTTCGATATACACATATGAGAAAAGAATATATAGAACGGTAAAGTAATAGTTTAACTCTAGGGTGATTTTCCCAGCACAAAATAATTTGGGAATTTATTTGATCTACTGCATATAAAGACAGAGGAAGGCTTAAATAGCAAAAAATGTTACTCTATAAAAAGTATAGCTATTCATTTCATTCACAGTTGATTATGTGTGCCACAGTTCAGGACAACTGCACCTGTATTCCCCCTCTATGATCCAGCAAGGGCGCTCACTCTCAGCTTATGGTTCCCAGCCGTTGCGTCTCTTGAGTGGAGACACATGTCTCTCTCTCTCTCTTTTCTGACCAGGGTATTCCCAGGCCACACAGTCCCCTCTCTATACTGTGATAACCCCACTCCAACAACAGACAGGCTGCCTAAGTAGACTTCTCTTGCCTTCTCATCAGAGACCGTGTAAAGACCATAGTTAATCTACCACACAGCTCTTTCTAAGCAAGCACATTTTATTCTTAAGGTAACAGCAATAGAGAGAAAACATACTAAAACAATAAATAAATCTACATGCATGCTAATAAATTTGCCAGGGATCACCCCAACTCCAACATGGGCTCTGGCAGGTGAGCACTCCTTCACACCCCAACATGGTTTTCCTGTTGTTTCCTTTGCTCAGAACAAGAACACTCATGACTCTGAGTCACTCACTTATTCAGTTTAGGTCCTTGATGAGACCATGAATAGGCAATGAGTCAGACAATGGGTGTCTGCTCAAAGCACAGCTTCCGAAGGACCCTACGGCCAGAGGTGGGTAATTTGCATTCCCCTCACCTGAAGTATTTCCCAGGAAATCCATTTCAGACATATTGTCCCCAGAAGTCCACTGAAGTGCCTAATACTTCCCAGAGATTGCATTAATCCTGTCCTTTCTCCTAAAGAAGTTCTATGTAATCCCATAACAGTAAATAAACAACTGCATTTTTAATACAATGGATTCCTAAAATACTTCAACTTAATTCAGTGAGGTTTACCTTAATTCCACAAGGTTTGTCCCAGGATATTGCAGGATATTGTCATATCCATCATAATGCCAGAAACACAATTTCTCAGAGTTTACGGCCAAAAGGGACCATTTTATCATCTGGGTCTGACTTCCTGTTTATCACAGGTCATTAAGTTTCACCCAGATACTCCTATATTGAACCCAATAATTTGAGTTAAGGATTTTGTTACTCAGAAGATAAAACGATTGTGTTGCCATAGGCAGAACAGATGAGACCGAGATGGTACCAATGCCCATGGCCCCTGCCTTGATGAGGAATTGATTAAGTGAGAGATGCCCGGATGATCCTAGCAGGGGATGCATACTCCATGCTGAAGAGGAGCCCGTTCCCCCACCCTCGGTCCCTCAATCAATGTTACCCTGTACAAGATATTTGCATCAATGCTCAAGTCCATTCTGATGGAGCATTAGGGTAAAATCCTGGCCCTACTGAAGTCAATGGGGGTTTGGCCACCAACTTCCCTATGGCCAGGATTTGAGGTTCAATATATCTGTGCTCATGAAACATTAGAACTGGGGTTGTTCATACAATTGGGACACTCCCTCCTTGCAGCTAGTCTGTCTCCATCCACAGACCACTGTCCACTCCTTTCCAACACATGTAAGGACAATCCCTCTCCAAAGACATCTCAAAAAGAGGTCCTGGGGCTTGTTACAAACTCAGCTATCCAATGAAACCTGAAAGGACTGGCTTGTCTCCAGGTCCTGCAAATATAACTGCAGGGTTTGGTTCAGAAAACCATTTAAAGAACTGCATTCCAGAGAATTCTATTAGCCTTACTGAATATCAGTATTGTCAACTCTCTTGTAGTGAGTGTCATGACAGCTCGTGGATGTGACAGATTGCATGAGAATCTTACCTTTCTTTCTTTCATTCTTTTTTTTTTTTTAAGTACATTTCTAGGCCTTCTGAATTGTGAAGAAAGGCTTTAGAACAGTGTTTCCCAAACTTGGGACGATGCTTGTGTAGGGAAAGCCTCCTGTCGGGCCGGGCCGGTTTGTTTACCTGCTGCGTCCACAGGTCCGGTCGATCGTGGCTCCCACTGGCTGCAGTTCGCTGCTCCAGGCCAATGGCTGCTGCTGGAAGCGGCGCAGGCCGAGGGAGCCGCGATCGGCTGGACCTGCGGACGGGGCAGGTAAACAAACCGGCCCGGCCTGCCAGGGGGCTTTCTCTACACAAGCAGCGTCCCAAATTTGGGAAACACTGCTTTAGAACTTGAAGTGACCACACCCTGAGGACTCGGAAACCAGGAAACAAATAAGAATCACTTCAAATTTATTATTAAAATAATCTTTAAACTAATCTCATGATTTTTGAAATCTTGAGGTTGGCAATACTGGAATATACATTACAGGGGTGTGTTATAGGTCATGCCAGAATTAAGGTTCTGGTCAAAAACAAAATAAAGCAAAATAGAACAAAGATCAGTAAGATGAAATAAAACTTTTACTACTTCTCAAAATTTATTTTAAAAACTATTTTATCAACTCTCCCAGTCTATGCTGCAGCTGTGAGGGCTGCCAAATTGAGACTTTCAAGCAGATCTCAAACATAATGGCATTAAAGTAGGTGAGAACTGAATTAACAGAACTGAAGCGATCAGCAAAACCTAGCACTTAAGTCTGCCCCATCTGCTTTTACTTATTTAGGAAACAGCAGGTTTCACATATTTTAGATGAAACGAATGAGAAAACATTACAGCAACATAAGTATATATTTTCTGTTGAAGGAAGTTAACAGATTTTAAAACAGATTTCTAATACATGTAGGAAGGGTTCCCTGCTTTTTCTTTTTCTTTGTTTTTTTTAATTGGCTCGGTGAAGTACAAAGAAAATGGTTTTATTTTTCACAGGTTTACTTCTAGAACAGACATTTGCTTAACAGTTTTGCAGTGGGAATGGTGCTGCCAAGTCCTGATACTTCTTCCTACATAATACTGCTGAAATTTATCCCTTCTTCTAAAAGTTTGGGTCCTGATTTTGCAAAGAGTTACACTTGTTTAACTTTACACACAAGTTACTACACTGAGTAATTCCATGAGAGCCTCACCACATACCCTGGCCTGCTCCCACCTTAATTACTGCAGCCACTCTTCCATCTCTGACACTCAATTTGTACCAATCCTCCTAATATGCTGTTCCTAGAGTCAACACTCGCCCACTGCTCTGATCACATCAGATCTGCTGCAACAAATTCTACCCCCAACTTCGCCATCCAGGTTTTCCACAGCTCTGCCCTGCCTACATCTTTTCTCTGATTTTCTGTCACTTCCCTGCTTGTCTCCCCCATCCTGTGAATTCGAGACTCTTTGTTTCCTAGATTTTCCCTAGAAGTTATTTGGTGCCTCTTTTTCCATGCTGCCTGCTACAGCTGAAATGCCCTCACTGATACTGGGTGCCAGGAAAACGCACTCTCCTCCTTCAAACCTCTTTTCTTTTGATTAGCCTTCCAATGACAACCTCTCCACCAATATGCCCTTTTGGCTGATTTGCTCTGTCTATAATATTGCTGCCCTTCTGGCCTGAGCAGTCAGCCAATATTTAGAGCTTTGTTTCCATTAGGATGAGAAATCGATGATGTGAGTCAGGAATATCTTTGGTGTAATCTTGTTGGTTTACAGAAAATGTACACAAAGTCCTGTTCCCCTGAACACATAAGAAACAAACAAAAAGGCAGTTTCCTTACTCAGAAATCCCAAAGGCTGCCGCTCCATCGAGTTATGTGCCCAAGAAGTTTTGTCTATCTGTTTCTTCTCAGAGTCATGTTCACAGCTGCTTCTGCTGGCTTTCAGCTTCTAACACACAGGCATGCAAACCAACATCCAAGCCCCCGCATTTCCAACCAGGAAACCCCTCCATCCTGACCTGCCATGCAAACCAGTGCCAGAGGCAAGGGTTGCCATTGTTCGCAGCCGTTTCACTACATAAAAAGGACTTAATTGCTTCTTCCACAGAGCCTGAAAGAGAATGTTTGGCACCCATTGTATTAAACGAGATCTGCGATTATCTTCCAATCAAAGACCCTCTGGACGGTGGCATAGTTAGAATTGGAAATTTGGGTGGGCCCCAACTTTCAGGTGGACGGGCAATGACAGACTGTGCTCACTCAGCTTCTCCCCTGACGCCACGCTCTCTTCCTAGCCCTGGTGGCTCCAGACACAGGGCTTCAATTGCCGAGTTGAGCACGCGCATGGGGAGGCTCAGAAAATGGCAAGGTAGAGCTGCTGGAGTGTAGCTTTCTGAAGGGTGGGCGCATAGCTCCATCCTGGATTTCAGGTGGCCGAGTGACGCTCTGGGCTGCTGTGGCAGCACTACACCCCTGCTCAGATTTGGGTCTGGATGCTAAGTGGGTGGTCCGCCCACCCGTGGCTATGCCCCTGCCTCTTGATGGCAGCCATTAGCCCCTTTCAGCATAATATATTGACAGAAGACAGGTGACACAAGAACAAGAAGATCCAAGAAGAAAACCTCACAATCCTTCACTACCATAATCCGTGTCCCCTCCACATGCTGCCTCCCTCCTTTGCTCCGCTCTAAAATGGGTTCAAACTCTACTGGCTTTACTCATCCAAGTAGTTCCACTGACGTTCCAGTGAGCAAGATGAAGGGATTTGCTACTTGTTATTTTTACTGTGGTAGAGCCTAGGAGCTGCAGTCATGGACCAGGGCTAAGTACTGTACAAACAGAACAAGAGAGACGATTCCCACCCATTGGAGCTTTCTGAGATGACTTCCATGCAGGGTTTTGTTGTCTTTAATGGGTGTCTGCATGGGTGCAGGGATCCATGTACTTGGAGCTCATTGCAAGACTGGGGCCTTAAAGCTCAATCCTGTGAAAATGTTCTATGTGCATTATTCCTTTGGCGGGATTGTCCATACGTGTAATGTGAAACTCGGTAAATGTTACTGAATAATGCCTCTTCTTTGTTGACCTGTGAAACAGCACTCACACCAAGGTCACTGGAGAAATCTTAGTGATTCCAAGATACCAGGTGAAGACAAAGCAACATTTTTCCCCAATCCATCCCACACCTGACAGCATTGCCATTTCTCTCTGTAACCACTGTCAAGAATAATCTTTTTTTTTTTTTTTGCAACCCTCATAATTACAATCAAGTCTCAAAGAATGAACTCAAAACCAGGTGGTATGCACTGTTTTAATGTCACTGGTCATTTCTGAAATGTTAAGAAGTGTGAAATGTATCTGATGCTTTGATGCAAAAGCAAACCACCACTGTAGCAGAGAGTGATGGGTGTGAAAATTAAACAAATTAACCCAACCTTCAAAAGAGACGGCATTGTTAAAGATTCTCAACAGCTGTCAGCATTGTTTTTTTAGATATTAAAATAAAAACTGACTCTGAAAGGGAAAAAAGAATGTCTTATTATTAGTACTATGTAGAAAATGGAAGACTGGACAAGACAAGACAGATCAGGGGACAAAAAAAAAAGCTAGTGAGCTTATAAAATAATGTGCTTCTGATTTTTGAACCTGTAGATTTCTGAGGTCCTCGTATACATCACAACTCTGCAGGCATTCTGGTCAATAATAAGGAAATCACCATGTCCCTATTACTTCAGTTTAACCGTGGTTGTCAGTCACCTAATTGCATCAATAAAATTTAATTAATTAAAAATAACATGGAGATATTTACATTAACTGAAGACTGCACACAGTAATTTCCAGATTTCACTGATTTTTTTTTAAGAATCCTTCCTAACATATTTAATTATTGCTAAAACTATCAAGAGGTATTGTACAATAAACATTATTTTCTGGATAAACAAAATTTATAACTCCCTAATAGTAAAAGTTTTTCATTATGTTTTAGATCTACAAAAGTTTGTTTTAATTTACAATTTACCTGTACAAACACACTGCGTGCAAAACATCTAATATGAAAATTAATTTTGAGGTAGGAAAATTTATAAATGCATTTAAATTAGATCTGAATAAGCTGTATTTCTGTATGGTACTATACCTGAAGCACAAATATGTGACCCTGGAAAATTGAAATGATGCAATCTGACTCTACAGTTTTGTGCTCTGAATTTTAAACTAGACCTTTCACTATATATATGTAGAAGATTCTACAACTGCTATTTCTAGATCTTTGACAAGATATTCTGAATCTTGAGTTGGAAGGTTTGCAACTGGGTGCCACAGGCTAAAGAAATCTGATGTAAATAGCTTGGCCAATTGATTAGAGCTGATCAAAACATACAATTTCCATCCCATGGAAATTTACAATATTTTAAAATTTGGATTCCTCTTAAATTGGGATGAAACGCTGAAATGTTGGAATTTTACATGAAATAAAATATTCCAAAAATATTTTGTTTCAACCTTATTGAAATATTTTGTTTTGATAGGGTGAAAACACATAGCTTCCACTTTACCATTTTGGCTTTGTTGCATTACATTTCATAATATAATGTAACAGAAAACTCGAAAAGATAAAGTCAAAGCAAAAAATTTAGACCTTACCGAACTAAAACATTTTGACCTCATTTACAGTCAACCTTATCAAAAGGTCAAAGTAATTGTTTCAATAATTTGCTGTAAAAATTCTGACAAAATACATATGCTTCCACATAACATTTTGATTGAATCAAATTAGCATTTTCTAACAGAAAAATCTGTTCTGATGGAACATTTTTCAACCAGCTCTACAATACAGCTATATCTATCCAACCATCCTGCATGTGGATGGATCGATGCCCTTTTTTGAAAATGTCTCTTTAATTCACTCCCATAATCTTCTAGCAAAATCAGATGGCTAATTCAAGAAAACCCCAACTTTATTGGCAAAACCTCAATGTCAATGTAATGTGAAGCTTTCTGGTGAGTCCTATTTTTATTTCAAAGAACCAGGAATAAAAAAATATTTGAATTGTAGAAAACACAGTAAAATTAAAGAATCTAAAGAATCCCTTTGAACAATAAATCAAACAACTTCGCGGGGAAAATAACATTGTATTGTCTAAAGCTCCAAAACTTCACAGGGAATCATTCTGGTGAACTCCACACAAACCATGTGGGTCATCATTGAAGTACTTCCATTGTGGTTTTAGGTGTAGGATTGAGGCCTGGCTGATTGGAAACATGTCTAGTGTCTACCCTATGCTACAGTTACCATGCTTGCAAAATGTCACAACCCCCTCTGTCTAAAACTGCTTTGCACCATAAAGGCAGTCAGCACCACAGATAACAAAAGCTTCAATCCTACAAAGCAATTTTGGCAAGTGCTGATCATTAAGCATCTAGTCAGACTACTCACAAGCTTAATGCTAAGCACATACATAAGTTTGTGCAAGATTGGTGCCTAAAGAAGCAACAATTTGCCAGTCAGTTTTTAATGGAATACGGGTAAATGTGTTTTGTACCAAATCCATGTGCTGCAGACATACAAGTACAACTGAGCCCCCCCCCCCTCTCTCTCTCTCACACACACACACGCACACACACACGATCAGGGTGGATTGTGAAGCCCTTGCTCATTCTGGTGAGCTCCCACCTCACGCAGGTAGTCCCATTGATTCCAGTGGCACTACTTATTAACCACGGTGAGTAGGCAGTTCACAATCTGGCCCCCAAGGAGCTGGAACTAGAACCTCTGACCTTCAGCTACAGAATGATAAGCCCTCTGCCTCTTGAGCTGAACAATGACTCCTATATTCTGGAATTACTTGCAGGTCTCACATCCTCTCTGACAGACATCCCCCAAACCAGTGGTTTTCAAACTGCGGTCGTGGAATGGAAGGCACTGGGTCGTGGTGGCTCTGGTCAGCACCGCTGACTGGGCCATTAAAAGTCCCGTTGGCAGTGCTGCCTGGCTCAGGCAGGCTAGTTCCTACATGTTCTGACACTGCGCTGCGCCCTGGAAGCCGCCAGCAGCAGGTCCGACTCCTAGGTGGGGACCACGGGGCTCCATGCGCTGCCCCCGCCCCGAGCATCTGCTCTGCACTTCTATTGGCTAGGAACGGGGGTGGTGCCTGCGGGCAAGAGCAACACGGAGCTGCTTGCACGCCTCCACCTAGGAGCCGGACCTGCTTCTGGCCACTTCCAGGGTGCAGCATGGTCCATGGTGCCAGAACAGGCAGGAAGCCTGCCTTAGGCCCTCCCCCTCTCCGCTCCGCACTGCTGACTGGGAGCCACCTGACGTAAGCCGGCGCCCCAATCCCTTGCCCCAGCCCTGAGCCCCTCCCAAACCCGGAGCCCCTTCTTGCACCCCTCATCCCCGGCCCACCCCAGAGCCTGCACCCCCAGCCCAGAGCCCCCTCCCACACCACAAACCCCTCATCCCCAGCTTCGTTGGGCCATGGGCATCAACAATTTTCTTCAACTCAGTCACCAGAAAAAAAATTTGAAAAACCGCTGTCCTACACTACAGGGCATCACCATTCATTCACACACATAGCTAGTGCAATTACACACTCCTCCATAGTTAAACAGCATCCATCCTAAGCAGCAGCTACGAAAGAGCTATGTCTCTCAAACACATACAAACCAGTAGTACACTGCTGTCCAGGTTTGTTCTGCCATTTTCTGCATAATCAGTAAGTTTCAACATATATTCATGTTCCTCTTGAAATATCTTGCTAAAGGCTAACGCTCATATTTATTTGTACAGACAGATACATTTCCCCACAACTGAGAAACATATTAGAGGTTCAGAAATGCATTAGTACCAAGGAAAGGGCAATTGGTTGATAAAAGAATTATGTACAGCATCAAATTTAATTGCTAAATACATTTTACTCTTCGCAAAAGGCATTAAATGGATATAATGGCAATTGATGAACTGGACAATTATTTTTTCTCTCCTGTCCAACGGGCAAAGTTCAAATTTCTAAAGCAAACTTTAATCATTTTTCTGGGGGGGAAAAATGGCTGTAAATCAAGTTCCATGTGACTTCCTAGATGAAATGGATCATTATGTCGAGTGAAACGAGACTAAGTTCACATACCAATCCTCTCTATTAGATACACTAAATTCTCATCAAACAGAATTTAAAATTATAATGTTTCTAAGCCAGCACTCTGGCAAACCTCACAGCCTCATGTACAGTTCATCTGAAGCAAATCTATTAGCTTAAAGGAATGCTGAAAAATTACATGTAAAGTAATATAAACACCCTCATCCCCCACCACCTTCAATTTTTTTTTTTAAGTTGAAGGCAGGTCTAATGGATAAATGTATTAATTTATTTGGAACGTCAGAAGCGGAAGCAATTACGGTGAATTAAACAGTCATAGTACTTGTGAAAAAAAAAAAAAGGCACTTTCTCCTTTCATATCAACCATTCCTGGGTTTCTGTAACCTTCACTCATGCCTCCCAGACCCCATCCACATCTGAAGTGGGAAGTTCCAAGCAGTTTCTCTGCATGGTAGAGCACTGAGTGGGATTTTCAGGAGTGTTCATTGTTGGCTTAATTGCTCAGACTGAATAATGGCAAAACGCCCATTGATTGCAACAGGAACAGCCTTCTGAATCCCCTTGAGCAATAAATCAAACAGCTTCTTGGGTGGAAATTACATTGTATTGTCTAAGGCCCCAAACCCGTATGCAGAATTGCAACAGTGGACTCCACACAAACCATGTGGGTCACCGTTGAAGTAATTTCCATGTAATTCTGCATTTAAAATATGAAAATGTGTGTGCTTTGTCATCGTTCCAAAGTAAAAATGATCACTTACTAAAATGGCAAATAAAGTGAGATTTGACGGGATGTGTGGAATTGCACAAACATAAGAAGTGCAACCTGTCATCTTACATTCCACACACAGTAGCTATAGGAGTGACAAAGAAAGATGGGGAAATTGCTCCCATGCTACCAAAATGCATAACATTATATGTAATGTATATTACAGAAAGGAAAAATATGTTTGTACCCATTCTGCCCAACATCTCATAGTCAATAGTGAGCATTGATAAAAATGAAAAATGACATAATAAAAACCTTCATCCACATTCACAAGCATATGACAGTAAATAACATCATGGACAACTAGAAATAGCCTTGAAAATACAGGTCAATGAACCCTATATTCAGAAATTTCATAAGCACTTGCAACTGGATGTCACAGAATGAGAAGCACTTCTATCCAATGCAGCCAGCTACAAGATTGACCAAAGAGAGCCACTCACAAAGGGCATGTAGTGCTGGCCAATGGCATCTCACTCTTTTACAAGGCTAAACACTATTGGCTGGTGCCAAATTGAAGGGGGAAACCATTCTTGTAAGCCCCCTCAACTGTCAGCCAACTGAATTCCACAGAACCCTTATAAAACCCTTATAAAATCAGGAAGAGCAGTTAAGACATATGCATTAACGGTCCAATCCTGGTAGGTGCTGAGAGCCTGATCCCACACTTGCTGAAATCAAAGAACCCACTGACAGATGGATCAAGCCCCGAGTTTAGCACCTTGCAGGACTGGGTCACTGTAGCAATGGTATTCTGAAGTGACAGCACTTAGCAACTAAACGTCACACAACAAAACCTTCAGAATCACTTTGGTGTCTTACATAGGGCCCAACAGCTTACGCAATGAACTAAGGAGGAGATATGAATGTTTACAATCACAATATTGAAACAATTTAAACTGCCACACAAAAATGTAACATCTGATTAATATATGAAATTTCCAAGGGAGATGTATATTCAAACGTTCAAAATAATTTATATTTACAAACGAGAACCCTTAGTTTAGTGAAGTGGAAGTAAATAAAGCATATAAGAAACATAACTGCTAACAATACACAGTAGAATCTCAAATGGGAACATGTCATGATATTTGCAATTCATTTTGTTCTAGTTCTCATAATGAGTAGATTATTCCTGGGTTCCCAATTAAATATTTTTATAGTAGTAATCAGCCTGGGGCAGCTATTCATTTAAAGGAGAAATCCTCTTTCACTTAAGCAGTAACTTTGGAGAATGGATGCATACAATCTGACCCAAAGGAAAGGCCACACAACTTTGACAACATACAGTTTTCATCTTTATTTGAATTGCTTTGATTAACCACTATTTTTCTATCCAGAACAAACTCCATCTTTTGTATCAGGCTATCACAAACCTACCTAATAGGATCTCTTCCCACTGCACAACTGAGTATGAGTCTCGACTTGTCAGTTATAGTCAGGCAGTTGCAAAGGCAGAAAACCCAGCAAGAGTTTAAATTTTCTAGCCAAGCCAGAGTAGGCTGTGTAGCAAATTTGAGAGCCTGCAAACTCAGCACCAGCTGCTACTGCAAAACACTGTTTGATAACAGAAGAGGGAAAACAAGGCCAACTAAAAAGCCCCAGTCAAATAGTTCAAAGGCAGTTATTTTTGCAAGACAAATGATAATTTAATTTGGCAGCCAAGCCAGAGTAGATTTTGTAGTGAAATAAACTACAATTTGATTACTTGCTGCAAAACACAATTTCATTTGATTTTAGAGGAAGGGCCTTTCTCTAATTCTTCGTTATAGTCTTGGAATTGCACACTTAGCTGCGTCTGCCAGGGGCTCACAATTTAATTTCCAAATCAACCCTTGATTTACACACTAGTAATTTTACATACATTGGTATAAAAGCTGTATACACCCAGACTTGGTTGATATACAACAATATATTTGAAAAGTGTCTGGAACGCACTTCAAACCACCCAGTTGGATCTTAGGGTTTAAAAAGAAAAAAACCCAACCTCCATCAACTTGAATAAATAGAGGGTAATATTGAAAGCTCTGGGCTAAGTAAAAGTAAAGAACATACCACAGAAAATGTATACTAATAAATATTAAAAACTTAGAAGTAAATATACTTTCCAGAACTCGTGGAAATCTAAATAGCCATGGGTTTCATGTCAGAAAGATGAAAAGTTTTGTATAATTTGCAGAAACCATGAGCAGCTAATGGCAGTCTTTTGTAACTGGAACTGATTCCTTACATGTACATGACTGTTCTGATGCTCATGTGAAATGCACAGAAGCAGAAAATGTGTAATATTGTCCATAAGAAGATGCACTTACAAGAGTTCTCTGTAAAAAAGCATGATGAAGAGATCCCCAAATTTGCCACCTCATTTAAAATTACTTACACAGTCATGGAACACAATTTTAGTTTTAAAATTTTGAAATAGCCTTTATATTGGATCAAACTATAGAGACAATTGCAGAGTCTTGGGCGAGTGTCTCAGGTTTTTTACTGTGCTTGCAGAGAGATCTACTGAGAGATCAAGGGATAAGCAAGAGTCTGTGTACATCAGTTTTGTGCAAGATGGGAAATGTACCCTCTTTATTCACACAATAGACTCAAAATATGGCACAGCTGAGGGTACCACACAAGGAATAAAGACCACTTATGGAACAGGGATAAAGGCAGAAGAACTCATCGGAGCTGGTTGGCTTGTATTTGGACGATGCAGCCACCAACAATGGGTGTTTAAGTGGCTAAGATATTACTGTGAATACAGTCTTGAGGTTGGTATTCGGGTTCCCAAAACACAAGATCATCCCTACTTTTAAAAGTTGAATCTAATTTGAAACACATTTTCAAAGTCTAATTATCCAAGTTCCAAAAGATGATACCAACTTGCTGATGCCACAAAGTTAGCTTTGAGTTAGGTGTCCATCATGTATGGTGGGTTGTTTCTCAGGCCAGAGGTAATGCTCAGAATTGTGAGTGCCACCCATTTGTAACATACTGAGAACATTGAGGCAGGGGGTGAAGTACCTTGAGCTAGGGGAATTCTTAAGAAGATCAAGATATAGAAGTTTAATTAAATACATTGTATACACAAAGAATTAAGCTTCACTGTGACTGAAGTTTTCCTTACTTTGTAAGAAGATGATCTCTTATTTGAGGCTTTGCAAAAGCTAGAAAGTGCTATGCCAAAAGACACACCAATAAAAGACAAACCTGGTCTCTGGGTCTGAAAACTTACCTCTGGGGATGGCAAATTGGAAGTTGGAAACATTTCCAGGTCTACAGGCAAAGCTGCAGAAAAATCATATCTATACGTGCAAATCTATAGACTCCGGTGCCAGATTCACCAGTTTTCAGTAATGCATTCATATGGGTCCAGAGCTTCAGCTTTAAACAATGATTAAGTAATTAAAAAAAAAAAAAAAAAAAAAAAAAAGAATTGGCCCTTCATGACAATGAACTACTGATTATCTGGTAGACCTCTTTACACAGGTATTTACTGAGTGAGGACAAAAATAAGAGAACCATATTCCAGTGGCTGTCTGTAAAATTGCCTCAAATAAAAATAAAATCCACAATAAATTTCAGCATGCATGCATATCCAACTAAGCCTTTAACCACCAGGCCATCTATATTTCAAGATAGATACCTCTGGGTGGAAATACTCTTCTTAATGACCCTGTAGCATTGGTAGGCTAGAAAGTGGATCCACCATGAACTTCATTAAAAGAAGCCTATGAACAAAGAACATTCTAGGATTTACTGAAGATAAGAGTGTTCCTCAACCCCATCAGACTATTCTCTATTAGCTTGTAGAAGAACCAGGAATGTCTATGGGACACATCCTCAGGGAACGCTCAACAGCAACAGCAGACAACACTAGTAGAGGATCAGGTTAGAATTACACTCTGTGACCAGATTGAGATTACAAACCATGTGGGCATTACCCAAACTATTCTTTGGGGATCAGAATTTTTACTTGAATTTGAAATAATATCACAGTCTCAGTTCTGAGTCCCAGTCTCATTCTTATAATTAAGTGAGAACAACTTTAAATATGCAAAACCAAGAGAGATCAGACACACTGACAACAAGAGAATAAAAAGGAGAAACCCTGGCATACAACAGTCTGCAAGAAGAGAAATGCCGAGAAATGCCTTTAAGACAATCACAGTAGAATAATATTTCGTATCACTCAATTTGAGAGAATGAGAACACCACTGGAAGATTTGGACAGCTCAGATTTTGTGCTGAACAACCAAATCTGAAGTCTAAGCTGCTTGTGGACAAGTGATCAAAAAGTTGTTTTCCCCCTAGACTGAAATACAGGCAATCCCTTACTGTAATATACAAGCGCTGTATGCATTTCCAAAACCAGCTTGCAGGTAAACAAAATTCTAACATTGTGGTTGTCACAAAGAATGAGCAATGTGAATGAAATGAACGTCCCCCACCTTATTAAATGAACTGATAAAGAGGACTTTCCAAGGGAAATTCAAATGTGCTCTGTGGGAAACTATAAGTAAAATAAATGGCAAACATCATAGCCTAATCATGCTGGAAAGCGTAATCTGGGTTTTTTTAAATCATCTATTCTATTTTATTAATGCTTCAACAGAATGAAAAATGTTCTTGGTTCAAGAAGGCTCAATTTTTGGTAGCAGATATATGTTCACTTCTCAGAATTCTCCCTACACCGACAGTAGGGAAAGCTTTTCTGGTGGACAACTAGTTTTCAGTAAATAAAGTGACATGGTAAAATGGTAGCTGGATAAATGGAGGAGATTAATGCACTTGACATTTCAGAAGAACCATTGGCTGAAGTGGCATTTTTCCCCCTTCTGAAATGAATGTGCCATATTGAATTTCTGGTGAATGCTGTGAGAAACAGTCCGAGATTCTTTGAAAATGTCAAATTTAACAGCACGAGGAAATGTCTTTTGAATCAGAAGATGAGAACTCAGGGGAGTTAAATTAACAACATAGCACAACATTTTACCAAGTAATAGCCCTATATTTTTTCTTTTATGGAGCACTGCTCAGAGCAATATTTAATCTCTTGAGTTTAATGAACTTTTAAAACTACTCAATAAATACTCAAGGCCATGACAAGTACAATCATAAGATAAATTCAGCTCTACTTCAATGGGCTATATCACTTTTTGTTATGAAAAATGATAATTTTAATATTCATGGGGACTTCATTTCCTATAAAATAAGGTGTCAGATTTTCTAAATTCACATCACGATGATTGGTTTTCATTAAGTACAATGTAATTTTTAATAAAAATACTTGGTGATCCCTTCTTTCTAGGCTATTAATGGGGATTTGTATAAATAGCCCTATCTATAATATGGTTCTAGCTCTCTGGAAGGCGTTCTTTAATCACACAGGAGGTTAAGATTTTGGGAAGTAGCTTAATGAATAAAATTCACACAAGAGAAGAATTTGTGATGTTCCTTCAGATGAAGAGCACCGTACTAATTGTATATTCGTGTTCCTCAGTGGGGGGAAAAAAAGTGTACACAGTCGATCTGAGTACTAGCATTAAATTAAAAAACTAAGTGATCAGATGCTAGAGACATGTACAATATAAGACCCTACATCAGTGGTTCCCAAACTTGTTCAGCCGCTTGTGCAGGGAAAGCCCCTGGCGGGCCGGGTAAGTTTGTTTACCTGCCGCGTCCACAGGTTCGGCCGATCGCGGCTCCCAGTGGCCAATAGGAGCTGCTGGAAGCGGCGCGGGCTGAGGGACATACTGGCTGCCACTTCCAGGGTCTTATTAATAAGATGTCAAGCAACCTTAATAATAGGCAGAACTTCCTGCCCCACCTATAATATGTTTTTAACTAAAATTTTCTGATTTGCTCTAACAGTAATAGTTTGCTCTAACATGATTTTATGAGTATTAATTGCAAGCTATTTGCATGCCATTGATCAACTAAACTCTTCAGAGTTTCACTCTGTGAAATCCTACCCACACTGAAGTCAGTTTTGCCATTGATGTTAGTGGAGCCAGGATTTTGCCTTATATCCCTCTTAATCTTGCCACTGATTAGAATAGGCCCACACTTGACCATCCACTGTGTGCTGATAAAATAATGCTTAATTGTGCCATAGGATCATCACTCAACGATACTGCTTCAAAGGACTGTGCAAGAAAAGAATAATAAGATGGCAAAGTCAAGCACTCAGAAGTTAGGACATACCACCGGAATGAACGTTGTGAATGTCTATGTTGACAATTACCTATATTAAATACATACAGATTTAACTTTCTAATTTCAAAATAGTACCAGGGTCACAATGGGGAATCTTTTACCAGTCTGCCAATAACAAGTTACAGCTGTCTGTGAATCTCTCCTCTTGGTATAGGGAGGAGACATTGGACAGGGAGACAAAACAACAGGGACTTGTGTCTTACGACAGTGACAGAAGAGTCCCATGAGAAATGGAATTCTCAGTGGTTACTAGATTAACCCCCAAAATGTTTACTACAATGCACATGAAGAGGCCTTAGATCTTAGCAAATATTCGGAACATCCCTGAATGTACTGGTATATACATTTACATAGTGTCCCTTACGTTCCCCACGATTTTGGATATGCTTATCCCTAAATGCTTTCAGAACCTACCCTAGATGTGTGCATATGTCCTCTGAGTTATCATACCTGAAGTGTTAAGTAGTTTTTCCATTTATTTTCCATTACCTTCCTAGAAAATGGAAAGAAAAAAAAAAACGGCTGCAATTCTTCTTGAAATAGATTTCTGAAAAATCTGTATATTGATTTAACCTCTTCCATGCCACATTTCTTTGCACTCCCAGGAGCATGTCTCAGTAAAATGCACCTATTCGTTTAAAATAGCAAGCTAGATGTGTGTTGGACAAGCACCATCTTCCTTGTTATAGTCTGACATGCCAAGGCACTGAATAATTCCTTATATTGTGCAATGCTTTTTACATTTTACACAGAATCATAGACTTTAAGGTCAGAAGGGACCATTATGATAATCTAGTCTGTCCTCCTGCACAACGCAGGCTACAGAATCTCACCCACCCACTCCTGTATCAAACCTGTGTCTGAGCCATTGAAGTCCTCAAATCATGGTTTAAAGACTTCAAGGTGTAGAGAATCTTCCAGCAAGTGACCCGTGCCCCATGCTGCAGAGGAAGGCGAAAACCCCCACAGGGCCTCTGCCAATCTGCCCTGGAGGAAAATTCCTTCCCGACCCTAAATATGGTGATCAGCTAAACCCTGAGCATGTGGGCAAGACTCACCAGCCAGACACTCAGGAAAGAATTCTCTGTAGTAACTCAGATCTCACCCCATCTAACATCCACTTCTATTTTCCCTTTGAAGCACACCGTAAGTTGCAATGGCCACTCAGACCCACCAGACACAAACACATAAACCATTTAAAAAACTCCGTCATCTATATACTTCTTTTGTCTTCAAGAAGGAAAAGGAGCTCTGCCACAGACTGCCACAGATTGAGTCTCCAGTGCCATACAGGTAATTTGTCCTGAAAGGTTATACGAACAGCATCCAAGGTTTCAGAGAACTCATTTCGTTGCTTCCTAAATTTTTCTCTGTCTGATAAAAACGTTTAACTGAGTTTTATGGGACACAGGAGGCTGTCATTCTGGTCCATTACAGGATGTGACAGAAGTGCCGTGCCTAATCAGTCACCAATGAAAACTGTTGTTATTCCCAGCAGGGTTCAGTCAACAATCCAGTGGGGCCACATGCTTGCACCTGGGCCTTCTTTATCAGCTGCAGTTGTCAGATTTAATGAGTTCTGCAGATACCCAAGCAAAGCACTGATAGTTTCCATTTTCCTTTAATAAACGTGCTCTGCACCTTCCCCCACTCTAAATGATGTTGGTTCTATTTGGATGAACTGTTTTACCAGATACACTTAGGCTGCAAATTAGATAATAACAGATAACAGAGTAACTACATCAACCTATGCCTCTTTTGGGGTGTTCTGGTTTGTGTTGGATCACATGGGGTTTTAGCTGATCTTTAGATAGAAAACTATGAAATAGTCAAGTTAGCTTTAAAACAACAATGTGCTGACATCAACCCAGTAAAATATTTAACTGGGACTCTTCTGTGACCATAAAAAAAGTATATACTTTCCCTGGTGCCACACTGAAAGTAACATTTAAGGCTGGTTGAAAAGACCTCATTCCAATAGAAAAATATCTGCAGCCCCTCTCCCTCCTACCCAAGTGGTCAGAGGAAGTCAAGAAGGCTGGTGGAAGTCAAGAGTAACTGTGGAGCTATACTTGATTTACACCATCTTAAGTGAGAACAAAATGAATCGAGCTCAATGTTACAGATCCGGATTCTGCAGCAGGTAGACTTAGGCAGGGATAATCCTACTCCTGCTGAAGTCACTGGGAGTTTGGTCATTGATTTAAGTTTTAAATAACATGAATCATTGCTCAGTGACTTGGGGTCAGCCTGTAGCTGGTCTCCGAAAGGAGGGGAAAGCTGCAAGGAGCCTTCCCTCCTTACATACCCTTCCCTATATGCAGAGTCCAGGCACAATTGCAATCTTTATGCTTACCTAAGTGCAAGGACTGCCCTCTGCTAGGGTTGCCAGGCATCCAATTTTCAACTGGATGCCCGGTCGAAAAGGGACCCGGGCGGCTCTGGTTAGCACCACTGACCGGGCCGTTAAAAGTCTGATCAGCGGCGCAGTGGGGCTAAGGCAGGCTCCCAGCCTGCTCTGGCGCCATGCAGCTCCCAGAAGCAGCCAGCATGTCCCTAAGACTCCTAGGTGAAGGGGCAGCTAGGGAAGCTCCGCACCACAACCCCCTGTCCCAGCCCTGAGATCCCTCCCACACTCAAACTCCCTCCCGGAGCCTGCACCCCAACCCACTGCCCCTGCCCATACTCCAAACCCCTTGGCCCCAGCCCAGAGCTCCCTCCTGTACCCCAAACCCCTCATCCTCAGCCCCACCCCAGAGCCTGCACCCCCAGGCAGAGCCCTCACTCCCTCCCACACCCCAACCCTCTGCCCCAGCCCAGTGAAAGTGAGTCAAGATGGCGGAGAGCAAGCGACAGATGGAGGAGGCTGGGGTGAGTGTGGGCAGGGCCTGAGAGAAGGGGCGGGGCAAGGGTGGGGCCACAGGGAAGGGGCGGGGCAGAGGTATTCAATTTTGTGCAAATAGAAAGTTGTCAACCCTACCCCCTGCTAGTGACACAGGACAGCGAACCACTCCAAAAGCAGGGGCAGGAAGGAAGTGGGCTTTGGCCTTGAGGCCCTATTTCACCAGGCAGCAAAGTTGGAGTAGCCACAAAAGGGAATGCCCTTTTTAGGGGGTGTAGCAATGGGCATGGGTCCCACTGAAGCATACCTACTGTTTGACTCTGAACAGTCTTCAGTAGGCTTGTGCTCAATAGTTATGAACGCACCCTTGGAAAGGGAGGATGGTTCATGGCCCTATTGGCCATTTAAAACTAGGGCTGCTTGAAAGCTATTGCCTGGATAATTGATGTTAAAAACAACCTCTGACAGAATCCAGCACCCACCAATTCACCGCATGATCATCTGTCACAGATTTTCCAAGTGCCAGTATTAGCCCCAAGAGACACTGATTTGAATGAGCATTGTACATTCTGCTTTCACTTATCCTGGTCTAAATCAAGAGGGACTTCACTGACTTCAGTGGCCTTGCACTAGTGCAAATGAGATGAATTTGGCCCAGACTTTTTGCTGTGGAGATGACAATTGCTTAAAGTCCCCATGATGCTGTCCCTGCCTGAGCAGAAGAGAGAATATTTCCCACTTGAGCAACAGGAGTAGCATCCACATCTGTGGGGCACAGAAGCAGCATGGAGTAGCCATGAAAGCTATTTGCAAAAATGCAAGACTCTCCATTTGAAAGCGAGGAAAGAAATAAAAGTGAGATGGCAGATTTTTTGTTCCTGGTTTAGGTTGCAGAAATAAACTAATTTTCATATAATAAAGGAATAAACAAAAAATAATCATCACAGGATGTTTAATTAGAAAAAAGGTTGCCAAACATGACAAACCTGCCTTCCACATTAAGGACTGACCTGTGGGTTTGCCACAAGCCCTGAGTAAGGGGCAGCACATGTTGCACTGCTCCAGGAGCAGACTAGGGACCAATTTGTGAATCGGAGCCACAATCCAATTCCCGGTTCCCCACTTGTTCTAAAATGGCGTAATCTGTGCCAGCATTTGCCTGGTGCAGATTAGTTCCCCAAGCACACCAGCTGAGCTACGTGGGCCAGTGGATGGGGGAAGGAAAAAGGGAAAAGAACTCCCCACTCACCTACACAAGACGGGGAGTAGCAGCTCCATAAAGGCTATTTTTGATCTAGGTAGCCAACACAGGGGAGCAAATAGGAGCTAAATGATCTCTTGCTCCCCTGCATGGGAGCCTGGTTACCTGGTCACAATCTGGTTTGAAATTTTCAAATTAAAAAGAAAAGTGTCAGAATAAATACACCATTTAACAAATTAAACAATCTCACATAGACTCATGGATTGTAAATCCAGAAGGGACCATCTTGATCATCTAGTCTGATCTAGACTTGATCATCTAGTCTGGCACATCACAAACCATAGAACCTCATCCACTCGTTCTTGTAATACGTCCATAACCTCTGGCTGAGTTACTGAAGTCCTCAAAACATGATTAAAAGACTTCAAGTTACAGAGAATCCACTTTTTACTCTAGTTTAAAACAGCAAGTGACATGCCCCATGCTGCAGAGGAAAGTGACCCAGACTTGCATATCGTGTGCACCCAAATTTCCTATTGAAATCACTGATGTCAAGGAGTTCAGGATCAGGTTCAGGGACACAACAGGTAGAACTTTAAGGAAATCAGCTAAATAGTACTGGGCTATGTCTACACTACGCAGGATTTAGCGACAGGACTGTGTCACTACAGCCGTGTTGCTAAACAGCATGCAGAGTAGCCGTTGTTTGTCAACTCTCCTGACAACAAAAAACTTCCACCCTCAACAAGTGGCGTTAGCGTTGTCAGCAGGAGAGCACTCCTGCCGACAAAGAGCTGTTTTCACCGGCACTTGTTGTGGGCAAAACTTTTGTCTTTCGTGGGTGGTGGTGTTTTTTTTAACACCTCTGAAAGATTAAAGTTTTGTTGTTCAGTTGCCAGTGTAGACACAGCCCTATAGAAAGAAATTATCACCCATCTAAGGTTGGTTTAAATTACTCAATTGAAACAGGTTCTCAGACCTGCTCCTATTTATCTGTTTAGCACTACACATCCCCACTCCGCCAAGATTTTAAAGAACTACGGTTTTGATTTTTTTTTTCAATTCATAATTTTTTATTCTTACCATTTACCTGTAATATCCATTTTGCTAATTAAACTCTCCTCCCTTTTCATTGCAGTTTTAATGGATAGCCAGCTCAAATGTTGATAATGGGTCTTTCAAGAGATTCAACATACTGTGCATCTATGTAGTATTAATTCTGGCAGCTTGTTCTAATATAGGCAATAAAGAATTAGTCTGCCTTTACCTCAGCCAATCCAGAGCAAATCATAATAACTGCTAATAAACATACACAGAACGTTCATGTTCAAAACAATTACAGTCAGATCCTGCTACCTTTGCGTTGAGTAGTCCCTTACTTCATGCACAGTCCTTTGCAATGGGACTATTTGTGGAGCAAGGTACTACTTAGCATGAGTAAGAGTGGTAGGATTTGGCCCTTAGATAATATCTTATTATCCCTCACACTACCCCAGTCAGCTTTGAAAGCACCACCCCAATTTGACAGACGGGGGCAGATTGAGGAAGAGGGATTATATCTGGCCCAAGGCCACATTAGAAATTAGTATCAGAGCCATCATTTGAACTAAGGTGTTCCCATAGGTGTTCCCATCTCTCAGATCCCATTACTCAAACCACTAAATACCACCTCAGATAGCAAAATGTAGATACTGTTTTAAATGCCTTTCCCCTCCAGACCTAAAAAGAGACAATTCTCACATAGCTGACAAGATGTGTTTTGAAAAAAGCCAATTATTTCTGTTTAACGCGATGCACACCAACAATAATCGTATATGGTTGGTGCAGTTTTCTAAAGCACTTTCTTCTCTTGTATTACATAGGTACGGTTTCTGATTGTAACTGGGGATACGAGATGGTCAAATTGTCGGTGCATCATCAACTGTAGGTCACAAAGAGGCAAGCTAACCTTTTTGCTGCAGATGTAGCAAAGAGCCTAGATGAAACAAATCACATAGAAAACATGAGACCTAAAAATCCATTCCATAATAATTACAGTCATGCAACCCTTTTGAAAATGCATGCATGAAGCCTGTATTTCTGATTTTCTTTCAAACGCAGGACCCAATCTCAGCAGAAAATACACCCCGCATTTTGTTGGCAAACTGCCGCAGCAGAAATCTCTGTACCTCCTGCTGAGCTAAACAAACTCCTTTGTTTGTGGACTGCAGCATTGGTTGCTGAATAAATTCATCTCTGGGGAAAACTAATGACTTGTATTCTCAGCACTTGAATTCATGTAGCTTCTACGCAGTGTGGTGAGCTGTTTTTTCTTAAATCACTTAGGGCCAAATTGTGCACTGACTTACACTCAGTGCAACCCAAATGAAGTTAATGGAGCTGCACAGGGAGAATGTGAGCACAAATTTTGGCCCTTCCCCCTTAAAACTTTTCTTCCCATTTCAAATGCAGGTTTCCAATCTCATAAGATTAATGGGACACAAAAATTGACATTATAATTCAATAAAGCAAAAATAAATCCTATCTGTCACTCCATCTTCAGGTCACATAACCTCTTTTTTGCTCTTCTTAGCTGACCTCTGAACAAAGCTGTCAGCTTGGAAGAGGACCATATTTTGAGACGCTACCCCCTTTACATTTCTTCCCTGGCTCGCTGACATTCTGTCACCTAGGGAAGAACTTGCCCCAGTGATAGGATTTCTGGGAAATCCCTGACCATGCTCAGTGGAATGCCAATGCTACATGCAGTTGTCCTAGATAAATCCCCCCTCTGAAAGCCTGATCCTGCAAGGTGCTGAGAGTCCTAAAACCCCCTTAATGGAATTTTACAGAATTGCTTTTATATCAGGAGTAGCCTAGCAAGAGTGCAGAGGCTAATTTTTGCAGTATTTGGCCTTTAATAAATAAATAAAAATGATTCTAACTTCTCTCACCCTCTATCTAGATTTTTATACGAGGTCCATCATCAGTGTATCTGAACACCTACAAATACACTAAGGAGAACACAACATTCATCTTCCTTTCCTGATGGGAGGGATTTTCTTTCACTCTTTGGTGGCATTACTGAAAGAAGACTAGGACAAAGGGGGAAGAGAGGCTCACACTTCATTTGGAAAGTACTCAGGGTACATGGTCATTTTGATCTAAACTCTGATAGGACATCGTACTGACATCCCTAGTTGACAAGCTAGAGTTGGAGGTAAATCAGAGCTTTTATGAGTATCAAGCTATTTTGGAAGGGTTAGGGTTTCAGGGTTCAAAAGATAGCTGGAGTTAGAGAGATTTTTGTCAGCCTGTAATTTAAACCCATGTTTGTTACATCTCCCCATCCCTGAAAAAAAATAATGATTTAATTTTAAGAGCTTTTCTAGATACAGGAGGGCCTATTAGGCATTAGGGAGAGAAAAAGCCTCCAAAAAGTTGAGTTGGTACAGATTGGAGTCCTACATAGAGCAAACATAGTCTAGTGCAGGGGCGGGCAAACTTTTGGCCTGAGGGCCGCATCGGGTTTCGTAAATTGTACGGAGGGCCGGTTAGAGGAGGGGGTCGTGGCCTGGCCCCC